>NW_027313671.1:0-20276 GCF_040954645.1 Diabrotica undecimpunctata | reverse complement strand
ACGCGCTATCTCAGAGTCTAGAATGACGGACGGGCGATGGACAAAGGGGTTATTGGAATGGAAACCAAGGGGAACACAAGAGAAGCGCCGGTCAAAAACCTAAGCGATGGGCTGATGATTTAAGAAGAAAAAATAAAAACTGGATGAGAGTGGCACAATATATTGTTTCCAACGAGGTTGAAAATACGAGAAAGAGGCCTATGTTCAGCAGTGGACTTTTAAGGCTGGATTATAATGACTAATGGTGAGAAAATGGATTATGTAGCTTTCAGAAGATGCATAGCGTCAAAATTACCGGAAATGTATAAGAAAACTACTAAACGCGGAGCGTCAAAAAAGTCAAATTACACATTTCGAGTCAAGATACATAGACCATATCGTCATTTATAAGGAAAAACAAACAAGGTGTGATGTATGTCATAAGCAGGCAGCGTTTAGATGTGAAGGGTGAAGTGCTATGTTGCAACATATACTCTAAAAACATCTTTATAGAGACCTTGGACGAATCAAAAGATGGGATTGCTGTAAATGGTCAACTTATAAACAATATTACATATGCAGACGATACAGTATTGCTGACAGATAGTGCGCAGGGGCTCAAAAGAGTAATGGATAACGTTGTAGAAAGATGTAACAAATACGGCTTTAAACTAAATTGCAGGAAGACAAAAATAATGATCATTAGTAAGAACACCAACGTAAACGCCCAAATTATAATAGGCGATACACCGTTAAAAACAGAGGAAACAATATGCAATTTGGGCGGCAATATTAAGGAAACTTGGGATCACAGCTACGAAATAAAAACTCGTATTGAAAAAGCCGGAAGCTCTTTCAACAGCCTAAGGAAGATTTATTACAACTTATCTTTAAGTATCAATATACGCATAAGAATTCTTAGATGTTACGTCTTAGTTAGGGTTCCATATACAGTATGATGCAAATGTATGGAATAAATTCGTTATATCAGAAACAGACGACTTTAAAAAAAAATCTTAAAATACGTCAATTTTAATTTTTGAATGACCATCAACTGATATATATATATGATATATATATATATATATATATATATATATATATATATATATATATATATATATATATATATATATATATATATTGTTATGATATGTAAAATCGAGAAAAATATTGGGTTGATTAAAATATTTCAAAGTTCAAAAACATTAAAATATTTCAGATAAGTAGGATAATAAACAACAAACATTTCGAAGAAGGAAAGTTATTAAATTCTTGGATTTCCTGTACTTAACAAAATGTAAGCTATACATAAATTATTTCTTTGTTATACTTGAGTGACCCGCATAAGTTTAAGTGAAAGCCAAAGACAATTGAACGGGGTTTTTTCAAAATACATTAATGCAGTGATTAAAGACAATAGAAGGGATTATAGAAAGAGGTTTTTGTTAGTTTTTAAGAATTATAGAAAAATATTATTTGTAAATAAGTTTTAGGAAATTTATAATTATAGGTAAAATTTTGTTTGTTATCGAAATGAAAAAATGGGGGAATTGTGACGAGTTTTGATTGGCGGAGATTGAAAAAGGTGGGATAAGTATGTAGGAAAAAGTTTAGCGAGATTGAGGAGAGAGAAAGGAGGATCAGTTGGTTTTCCAAATCTGTAAGACGAACAGTGATTGTTCTCTGGCGGTTCCTGAGAAGTAGCAAGCAGTAGTGTTGAATGTTAGTGAGTTTTTGTGGAGTTAGTGTATCTGACAGAAGCTGGAGCAGCAAAATATTGTAAGTCATATTTTCCTACTTATATTCCAAGAGTCACTGTTCAGGCCAACGAGAGATTCAGTTTATCGTAAAGAGAAGATATTCCAAGAGTCATTTTTCACTCGGGCCAACGAGAGATTCAGTTTATCGAGAGGAGAAAGGCTATCATAATTTGAATGATTGTTGCTTTTGAAGGAGATCATTAAGGACGATATACTTGCAACAATCTGTTGTAAGATTGCTGATTACATAGGGAGCGGTTGAGAGGAGATAATATAGTCTACAAGGAACAAGGATTTGGACCACTCATCATCAGAGAGAGATATTTTTGTTTTCTGCAGTTTTTTTTTTATTGATAACACAATTTTTACACGTAATTTAGAAAGGATATAAATATTTTGATTAGGAGAGTTAGAATAGTTTGGGATTTTGAGATTTCAATTAATATTGTTTGTACCATTAATTTTGATTGTTCACGTACGGAGAACAAAATTTTGAGAATCCTTATATGAGATTTGTTTATTGAAAACTTTTGAGTGTGAATTATTTCATTATTTTTATTTCAATATATAGTGTTAGATCATATGTGTTTTTTATTATTCCGGTATTCTCTGGACCTTACCTTTCACATGTAATAGCATAGATATTGAAGCACGAATTTAACCCTGAGATAAAAGAATTAAAAATTGTGATAGAGTCATAATCATATCATTTAAATAATTTTAATTAATCAAAAAAATTAATTAGCTAATTATTGCTTGGCGCACCAAGACTTTAAATATCACAATAATATATATATATATATATATATATATATATATATATATATATATTTATATATATATATATATATATATATATATATATATATATATATATATATATGTGTTAGACATTACGTCATCAGTGTCGGCGTAATGACGTAATCGACGATTTTTTTTAAATACAAACCGAGGTCACGTGACAGCTCATTTGAAAGGTCTCCTTATCGTCTTTGCAACGATGTAATCACTTGAATATTTATTTCTACAGGGTTCACCAAAATTATGAACTTTATTAAGTAACATGAAATTAGAATAAATATTCATTCACTGAACTAAAATACACTAAGGAACACCACTGGAAATTAAACAAAATAGTGTTTTTTGCTGGTTCCAAAACAATACATGGATAACAAACCATGCTACATTATAATCTAAAATTAATTATTGTATTAAGTAATCCAAGTTATTTTTCAAAAATATTTAAATCACTATTGTTATTGACTCGTCTTTATTTGTCAATGATCTGTGAATCTGTCAAATAATAGACGTAAAATTTTTCCTCTTCGAGTTTTTTGCAGACGTTAATAACAGCATTTACAAAAATGAAACTAAAAAAAAAAAACAGAACGAATCGAGATTTTAATTATGATTCGTTATAGAGATAGAGTAAGGAGTCAAGCACAAGTTCGTAATTTATTTAATGCTTAATACCCCAATCTCCAACAAATTACTCAATTAACAGTAACCAAAATTGAAAAAAAAATTAGAGAAATGGGCCATGTGAAAGATCTTCTCAGAAGTGGTAGAAAATCAATATCCGATGCCAAGAACCTGAACGTTGTACTAGCGTTTCAAGAAAATCCCCATACCAGTTCCAGACAGGTCGCACTAGATAATAATGTCCACCAATCAACTGTTGTAAGAGTGCTAAAAAAGGAGAAGTGGCATCCATACAAAGTACATCTAGTCCAAAAGCTATTAGGAGAATACTTTGATAGAAGAATTGAATTCTGCGAAACCATTATGGAAAAATGTTAGAGTTTTATACAAAAGGTACTTTTTTCTAATAAATCGTCTTTTATGCTGAACGGTCAAGTAAATCGCCAGACATACCGAGAACGTGAATGTTTGGGCCGGCATTATAAACAATCGAATTGTAGGGCCATATTTTTTTGAGGAAAACTTAACTGCTTCTCGTTATCTAGAATTTTTTCAGGATTATCTTTTGCCATAGCTGAATCAGTTATTTCCAAATGATTTGTGGTACCAACATGATGGGGCCCCCACACTACGGCGTTGAGGTAAGACATTACCTTAATAACGTTTTCCCAGGTAGGTGGAAAGGTAGAAGGTGGTTCATCGAATGGCCACCAAGGTCTCCAGATTTGACTCCGTTAGACTTTTTTTTGTGGGGATATGTAAAGATCAGAGTGTATCAAAATCAACCGAATAATGTAGAAGAGTTGAAGAAGCGCATCAGAATGGATATTGCACAAATAACACCTGAAGTCATCGAAAACGTTGGGAAAGAATTTATTGCCCATCTTTCACATTGTGTTATTGCTGAAGGTCGTCAATTTGAACATTAGTTGTAATTTAATTGTATTTAAGTAAACATTGATTGTAAGTTAATTGTATTAACAAACCAACAGTTTTGGTTAACCCTGTAGAAACAAATATTGAAATGAATATATCGTTGTAAAGTCGCGTCGTGTGACCCTGATTTGTATTTACAAAAATCGTCGATTACGTCATTACGCCGACACTGATGACGTAATGTCCAACACATGTATAGCAGTTGATGGCCATTCAAAAATTTAAATTGACGTGTTTTAAGATTTTTTTTAAAGTTGTCTGTTTCTGAAATAATGAATTTATTCCATACATTTGCATCATACTGTATACACCACACAAGTAACATAACTATTCTCCAGAGGCTAAGAAAAGACAAAGACATTATTATTACCGTTAAGGATAGAAAACTCTTTCTTACTTTGGCCACATCATGCGTAATAATAAATACCGACTTTTAAAGTTGATTCTACAAGGCAAGATTGAGGGTAAGAGAGAGCCTGGACGTAGGCGTATATCCTGGCTGGCTAAGCTTAAGAAGTGGACTAGTCTAACGTCAACTCATTTATTTCGAGCTGCTGTGAATAGAAAAAGATATGTCAATGTGGTCTCCAACATCTCTAGAAGATAGGCACATTTAGAAGAAGAATAAATAATGACCTTAATTTTTATCCTTAGTTTCATTTATTGCATATCATTACTCATTAATTGAGTATCTGGGTTAATCAAAACTGAATTCCAATAAGGAAACAGTTTTAGAACAAAGTTAATAGTGCAGTTATATATATTTATTAACCTTTATTAGCTATTGCTTTACAACGTTTCCTATAAAACGAAGATAAAACAGTAATAAAATTACATGTTTAGGTCAAAGAAATAAACGTTATAATAATAATGAAGAGGATATTTGTACAGTTTAAATTTATCCTAAAATAAAAAAGCCTGATAAAAATGATCAAATATCCATTTAGCAAGACATCTTTATATTTTAAATATTTCGATCTGTTAATATCGATTCAGAGTTATAATAACACAGCCCAACAAAAAAAATTTATCTTGCTGCCGAAAAAAAATCAACTGATTTTGGTTAATTCATCTGTGCTGATTCCAAAAATACAAACCTTTTCTTTGTATCAGCTCTAGTTTTCGAGATATAACATACTCATCAAATACTTAAATATTCTTAAATTTCTGTATATTCCACCACTATAACTGCAATATTTTTATAAGCCAACTTAACAAATTCTAATACAAATACATACTAATGACTTCTAATTAAAGTGTACTTTTTGGAAATGCCCATAACTTGAAATTAGCGCTAATTCCTTTTTAACTATTGTCCGATAAGTAAATAGTATTTTCTCTGAAACGGCCTTAATAAATTCCTATAAAGTCAACTGCGTTCTATTGTAAAATTTAGTTTGAACTTGAGTTTCGTTGCAAGAGTTTGTTTTTGGCAACTAAAAACAATGGCTTTTACAAGCAGGCGTTATTGTGTGAATAACCCGGACATTTTTTGCTACATATGTGGTGAGTACATTGTAAAGAAAAGTAGAAAACCAGTTTATGATTTTATAAAAAGGGCAT
Source organism: Diabrotica undecimpunctata (assembly GCF_040954645.1). NCBI lineage: Eukaryota > Metazoa > Arthropoda > Insecta > Coleoptera > Chrysomelidae > Diabrotica > Diabrotica undecimpunctata. Next base: position 14,613 of record NW_027313671.1, on the reverse strand, counting down.
ATTAAGCCCATTTTGGTGTTCATTTGAGAGATCAATATAAATCCTGGGCTCCACATGTAGTGTGCAAAACTTGTCTGGAAAACTTGCGACAGTGGACGAAAGGACAACGAAAACGTTGTCCTTCCAACGTACACGTTTGGTGTACCAATGGTATAGAGGGAACCAAAAAATCATTTTGACGATTGGTATTTCTGTCTTGTGAATATAAAGGGCATTAATCTTAACAATCGACATAAGTGGACATAACCTAATCTGGATTCAGCAATAAGACCAATTCCACATCAGCTTGAACAGATACCCATTCCAATATTTAGCTGTCTACCTGCGTTACCAGAAGATAATGTCGAAACGTTATCTGACGAACTACAGACTAATAGATTTGAGGAAGACGACAGTGATTTTGAAAAGGAGTCAACAGGTCCTGAACTCTTTACTCAGGAAAAGCTAAGTGATCCTATCAAAGATTTGAACCTTCCAAAGGATTCTTCCAAGTTGCTTGCCTCCAGACTAAAGCAAAAGAATTTTCTTCACCCAGTCACCAAAATTACATACTACCGTAATAAAGAAAAAGATCTTTTGTCTTTTTTTTTCTCAGCAAAATGATATGGTTTTTTGTAATAATATTAAAGGACTGTTAGGCAAAATGGGTGTATCGGAATAGACACCACATCACTGGCGTCTTTTTATCGACAGTTCCAAACGAAGTTTAAAGTGTGTCATTTTACATAATGGCAACAAATATGGAAGTAAATCAAAGATTTAAGATTGTCAACTTTCTCCTGGGACAACAAGGTGGCTATACAAAATATCCTTGTTTCCTGTGTCTTTGGGATAGCAGAGCTAAGAACCAACACTAGAGTAGAAAAAAGCCAGAGATGCTGTAGTTCAAGGAGAAGCTAATGTATTTAACGAAGCATTGGTCGACCGATAGAAGATAATATTATCTCTGTTACATATTAAACTAGGGCTGATGAAACAATTTGTAAAGGCCCTAGACCAGAATTGTCCTTGTTTTGAATACTTGTCCAGCAAATTCCCTGCACGTAGTAAAGAAAAATTGAAAGCCGGAATATTTGATGAGCCTCAGATACGACAACTTATAAAAGATTCGCATTTTACAGAATCGATGACTCAAATTGAATGTAATGCATGGTGCTCTTTTGTGAAAGTTGTGCAAAATTTTCTTAGACACAATAAATCGGAAAATTACCGGGATATAGTGGAAGAAGTGCTCAACAATTTTAACAAACACGGTTGTCATATGAGTATTAAAATTCATTCCCTCCACAGCCACTTAGATCGTTTCCCAGAAAATCTTGGTGACCTTAGTGAGGAACAAGGGGAACGCTTCCACCAAGATATCAAAACGATGGAAGAGAGGTATCAGAGGAGATGGGAGACTCACATGATGGCGGATTACTGCTGGAGTCTTCGAAGGGACCGTCCTTTTAAAGCCTTTGCAAGAAAATCATATAAAAGGAAGTTTTTAGGTGACGCTGAATAGCAGATTTGTGCTGCGATGTTGGTTAGGTTAGATTAAAAGTTAAGTTTTTTTGGCAGATATGTGTGATGATTTTTGTAAGTACATTATTGTACAATAAATATCTTACTTTTTATTAGTGTTTTGTTTATTTAATTGGCAGCAGCTTTACATATATGTAGCTAGTGCTGCGTTAAATTACCCTATATGTTAGAAATGTGATCTGCTATATTTCCTGAAAACGATCTGATGGAGCAAATCTGGTGATATTTTTGAATTCAGCAGACTCAAATTACCTAGAAACAGTAAAAAAATTTCCGACAAAAACTGTGTGTTCACCAGTGTAATCTAAGGAGTGAGATTTCCACCATCTCTTCGGTACTGTTCCTTGTAAGTGCTTCTGGTTTTCTTTAACTTTTATTATTTTGTTTACCATTTATACGATTAAAACCAAAAAGTAACTCGAAGCAGCCTTATACTGGTTAAAAGAAATGGTAATAAATTGTTGGGGGAAACCTTGTGTCAACAATCGATAATGAAGCCGTCATAATGGATGTAAATTGGTGTAACAGGGAATTACAAAAACCAAACGAAACTAACGAAATATAACACTAATCTAAGAAGTCCACAAGGAAACTGAATTCCTGTAGTTGGCTGTATACCATGAATTACAAAAATTTTAATTTAAAAAATTCCTTTATAAAAGGTATAATAATAAAAACCCTATTGATGTACATCACAAAACGTTTTTGAAATAACTATTCCATCATCAGTGCTATCCTAAAATAAGTATTACCACTTTAAACAAATCAAACGTAAAAGTTAAAATTTTCATCAAGGTTCTTAAAAAATGTGGTTTAATACTTACTGGATTTATATGTTTGAACCCATTAAATATATGGGTAAAAACCCTTTAAATGTAGTTAGATTAACTTTGAATTAAATCTTCGATACAAAAAAACTAGGATGTTTTTTGATACAAAAAAACTAGATCGACGGCTAAAACTTTAAATTAAATTTAAATTAAATAAATAAAATTATCGTGCATATAAGTATGAAACGTTTGAAAATTATCCTTAAATAAATTTTAAAGGTCATTCTATTTTCCTTTTTTGTTTGTTTGAGATTCTGGTGTGATTAACATTATTTTAATTTTATATATTATATATTATATTCTAATATTCACTGAATTAAGCATGAAGCTTTATGTACTTAAATTATAAATCTCTAATATTCTTAAGCCCACGTGAGATTTTGAAAACTCTGAGAACGTGATGGGATAACTAGATACGCAATGCTTTAAATAACTATCTAAAGAAAGGTCTCAAGTCTACGAGGCGTAGGAAGCATCGGCTTCGGATTGTAATAGAGTGGTTTAATTTTAGATCAAATTATACTTCATAAAAACTCTCTCTCTCTCTCTCTCTCTCTCTCTCTCTATATATATATATATATATATATATATATATATATATATATATATATATATATATATATATATATATATGTTACGGTTAACGTCCAGTAATATCAATATTACCCAGTTAATATCCAAATTGATCAGTATATTTGGTTAGTATCCGAAGATAAACGTTCTTCAGCCTTTAATCGGACATTAACCGGTTAATTTCGACATTAACCCAAGTGTCTTTTTAAAGTTCACATTGTTTTGATGCGTAATCAAGTGGTATTTGTGCAAGAGTATTGTTATTTTGAAAGCGAAAATTTAAGTATTCAATAATATGTCGGTTTTACGAGAATCTTGATAAAATTATTTCTAGAAAAAATAATGAAAACGTAAAATCTCGTAAAAAATATAATAATTTATAATCAAGTGAAAGAAGCAAAACGCCAAGTTGAGAAAGCAGCGTTGTTATATCGACGTTTGGCCAAATGCGATGGAGTGAATATGGGAAATGATTTCAAACTTATTGTTCCTTTGCAAGAAGGTAAGGAGAAATTTTTGTATTACAGTATAAGAGAGGAATTTTTTGATAGTCTGTATGAAGCACATTTAAGTATTGGCCATGAAGGAAGAACAAGAATGTTAAATTGTTTAAATGGTAAATACAAAAATATAACACAAGACGTAGTAACAGTTTTTTTTTTATTTTGCATACCTTGTCAGCAAAAACTCAGTTTAAAAAGTAAAGGCCTGGTTGTGAAACCTATGATATTTTCTAAAATGAATAGTCGGTGTCAAGTTGATTTGATCGAAATGCAATCCGAAGCTGATGGACCATTTCGTTTCATCTTTGTATATCAGGATCACCTTACAAAATTCGTGCAGTTAAGATTTTTAACTACAAAGAAGGCAGCTTAAGTAGCTACTCATTTGGTAGAAATTTTCTGCATTTTTGGAGCACCTTTAATACTCCAATCGGATAATGGCTGTGAGTTCATTAACACAGTAATAAATGAACTGAAAAATATGTGGCCGGATTTAAAAAATGTTCATGGAAATCCTCGGCATAGTCAGTCGCAAGGAAGCGTCGAAAGTGCTAATCGTGACATTCAGGATATGCTTATAACGTGGATACAAACAAATAATACATCTAAATGGCTGAAGGTCTTAAATTTATTAAAATAATGAAAAATGGGGCTTTTCACGAAGGAATAAAACCGTCTCCCTATGAAGCAATATTTGGGTCGAAAATAAAAGTTGTTCTATTGGATTATATCTTTTCAATGTACTGTATTAATGAAATAGATACTGAAGAAGATCTTCAACATTTATTAGATCAAGTAAATAGTGCAAAAGGTGGCAATAATAATAGCAAAGCAGCTGGAACACTTTCTACGGACTCTCATGACAATGTTAAGAGAATTGCTACAGGTATATTGTAAAGCTGTGAGTAGTAAATAATTATTGTTATTAATTATAAGTTTTTTTATTACTTCCAGGTACAACTTTTAGAACCTGTTTAAACATATCAAATAAAAATGACAAATTTAGCTTGTCTGTAAACATTAGTCTTCCAGTTATCACAGAAGTCGCTGACAAATATGAAGTACGAAATGAAACCAACCATTCCAAGACATGTATCAATATTATTTCCACAATTACGACAGAAATCGATGAAACAAACAAAGTACAAACAAAACACAAACAACAATTCCTGGTATTCTGTGAATCTTTTTCCTCCAATTAACCCAGAAGTCGAAGGAACATTTGAAGATTTAAATGAATTTAACGAAATGTTAACTATTTAAATACTAATAAAGTAATTACTATTTAAATGGGAATAAATAATAATAATAATAATAATAAGGCAAATATTTAAATAGTAATTACTTTAAAATGCCACAAGAAAATAGCTTCAGAACAATGTTAAATGAGAATCTTATATCAAATAACAGCATAATTTTTTGTTGTTTCTGAATTTAAATGTTCGAACGGTTGCGTATATATCTCGTGTAATATGTTTGTTCATACAGATTGTTGTACTGAAATTAACGAAAATAATAAAAATGATTTAAAGTACCTAATATGTTTCCGAAAGAAATCTATTATCGAAAATAGATTTTAAGCAAAAGATGGTTTGCTTCAACAAGCAAAAAAAAATGAAGCTAAATTCCAATAAGTTATTACCGGCTGCAAAAATTGGTGATACTGTTAGATTTCCTGTCCCGATATTGATAGACGACGAGCTAATGCAAGAAATATATTAGTTGTTGTTACGATTGTTGAAGATAACATGACGTATTACAAAATCGGAACAGAGTTATTTACAAGAAATCAGTTCAGTGTATGTCCGGCTTCCCTTATTGCTACCGAAAAAGTTTCACTTGTTGAAAAATCTCTTCGTGAGATTGCGGCGACTTTATCTCTATGTGGTGGTCAAGGATACAAAAGATGCTTGTGGAAAACCAAATGTGGTATAAAAAAGTGCAACATTCAATAAGTAATTTAAATTTGGAACTAGATATTATTGTTCATTGAAGTCAACGTTTCGACATGAAACGTTGGTGGTTTCGAAAAAGGTAAAATGAAGATATATTATGTCTTTGAGAGTCTTTTATGGTGTTATATATATAATATTATTTCAATCAGATTGAAATATATTTCATTTAGTTTCTGTATACCATTTTTGTCATCGATTGCGTCGGTATTTCTCTTTATTTTTATTGATTCGTATACCTCTCTCTTCTTTTTGTTTCGCTCGATTTTTAAAATTTTGATGTTTCTTCCCATTTTCATGTTTTGTGATCGTAGTGATGTTCTTTGGTCATATTTGTTTATTGTTTTGTTATATTAAATCTAGTATGGTTCAAGAAACTTCATAAAACTGTACCATAATTATTTTGTGATGTGTATCGTGTTACACTAGCCAGAGCTTAGGTTAGATTAGGTTCAATGCGAGAAAGTGCTTTATATCCTTCTACTGGACTTAAGAAGTATATTGGAGTTTGTTCTTAGGTTAAAGTTGTCTTTTCTGCCAAGTCTTTTAAACAAAGTTTATTATTGCTTTCTGTAACACATCTACAAAGTCGTAGGGCTAGAGTTACCAATTCTTAAATGTATTAAGCCGTATTCTGTCCAACCTTAGGCAGTTGCACAGAAAGTGGCCCGCCATCTCGTCTTAGCAAGAAAATCTGCTATTCGAGTTTTTGGCAGTTCGTTTTTATTCATGTGCCTTTTAAGCTAACAGTGTTCTATTAGGAGACCAAGCTACTTCGCAGATCCTTTTCATTTATATTTAGTATCATATCTGGCATATTAGATTTCTTTTTTAAAAGTTCATGTATAAAATCCATCAAATGTTCTGTCACTGAACGTTCGTATCCGTGATTACATTTGATCCATTTCACCCAGTCTGATTAGTTCATTCAGGCACATCTATAGCATAAATTACTGTTTGGATGATATTAGAATTATTGCCTTAGATTTTACTAAGGCTTAGCCTTGATTTACTTCCGTATACTCCAGCTCCAACTCCCTTATGAAAGTTCTTATTCCTCTAAACTTAGTTTAGCAGCCTTTTAAAATTGGAAATAAGAAATTATCAATTTCAAAATAGTACCATACAAAGAGTTTGCTTTTGCAAATACAATAATTATTGAAAATTGTTGTAAAGGAGATGTATAAAGGTGGTACAAGGTTCATGTACACTTTCCGTCATATAAAAGTGGTACACTTCTTTTTCCAATTTAAACCTGTCTTCGGACTCGACACAATGGTTCGTGAATCAATTCGTTGTTGTCATCACAGATAACGGAATTTCACTAAATCTCAATAAAAAGAAATAACGTTCAAAAATGTATAAAGTTTTTAGGTAGGTATTCTTTTTATCACTAACAACAAAAAACCGTATCTAAGAAATTTAATAACCAGAGAGAGGGTTGGGTTAATATCCAAAATGTTTGAAGGACCTTTAAACGTATGCTATTGGCACAGGGATCATTGGAATGCATCTACTGTAATTTTATATTTTAATTACCTACCAAACACGAACTGTTAACTGTATTTATATATACTTGAATTCCACACTTGTTCACTGTAAGAATTTTTTAAATTAAAATCGGCGGACTAATACAAATTAAACCGTGAGAATAATTTTTTTTGTTGTGTCCTTGGTTATCAAATTATTGATAAAAAAACAAAGATCTTAAATTAAGTATATACAAATTTAAACAAAAGCAAATCTCCTTTAATGCGCACATTTTTACGATTAATCGTTTAATTACGAACCAACTGTAGCATATTCTCGTCTATAAATGTGGCAGCATCGTTAATACAAGCTACTTCATCTTTCGCGCTCTCAAAAGATTAGAAGTAAACCTTTTTTAATCCACAGTAAAAAAATCTAAAGGATGTAGATTTGCAGATCTAGGAGGCCATAGTACGGGTCCACCTCTTTCACTTTAACAGTGGGGGAATTTTGATTTAAAAAAGTTTTTATTCTCTACAACATTAGGCAAGAGAACCGCCGTGTTGGAAGCAAAATTCAATTTAGTGGCTAATGGAACTAGGTATAACTTCCTTCAACTTATTATAGAAGGGAAAATAGAAGGCAGAAGCGGCCCGGGTAGACGACAAATGACCTGGCTGCGCAACATCAAAGATTGGACAGAATTAGACTTTCAAAGTTTAATAAGGAAAGCCCAAAATAGGGAAGACTTTGCAGAGGTCATCGCCAACCTTCGCTAAGAAGACGGCACCTAAAGAAGAAGCATGGAACTTGATCAAGCAATGACAGTGGTAAACTGTCCTTTATAAACAAAAATACGTCGCTGACTGAAGAAATAACTCAGCTGTGTAGGTAGAATTGTAAAAGCGTTTATATTAGTGTTTAAATAAATACAACCCAAAAGTTTTACTGAGCATTGTGGTTAAGGGTTTTCATGTCTTCACTAAATCATGTTATAAATATTTAAAAAACTTTTACATTGAAGTGGTAAATTCTATTTTTGTAGGTATATATTTAATTAAAAAATTAAATCAAAAATCAAAATGGATCAAAACAGTTCATTTAATTGACTTATTAGTCCGTCTTTGGTGAACTTTGAAGTACTTGCGCTAATAAGCTCATCACCAGCAGTGGATGGGTTTAAATTAAAAAGTACATACTTAACTTAAACGACACGATGCCGATGAATATAGATTGAACTGACCGGAAACGGTATGTCCCTAGTCGAAACAGCATTCACATCAGTCTTCGTCTGCAATTGCCAGCCTACTTATTTCAGACTGATGTGAATGCTGTTTCGGGTATGGACATACCATTCCCTGACACTGAAATATAAATTTATTGACGTCATGTGGTTTAATTTAATACTTTTAAATGTGTAGTTTTTAATTTAAACGCACCCACTGCTAAATAATACGGTTGTTAGCGCAAGTATTTCAAATTTCACTGAAGATTAACTGACAAGTCCGAAAACGTTCTTTCTGAACAAAAAACCTACTATTGTAATCATTTTGAATTTTTGATTTATCTTTTTAATTAAATATATATAAATTACAATAGAAGTTTTCACTTTGAAGTAAAAGTTTTTAACCACTATAGTATACAGCCAACTTCTGGGAACTGTTTCATTTTAAGCTTATATAATATTTATGATACCTCTCTGTGTACATCTACAATGCTTTAAGCATAGTCATTTTTGGCATTTGACACAAAAATATCCGTGTTTTACGATTTGGACAATAGACGCAACGATCTAGTGTATTGGGACGCTGAGGCACTGAATCTGCAGATCTGCTTAATTTTAGGGTGATATTTCTGATATCCTTTTGTAAATGAGGGTCTCTTGCTCAGGATAGCATGTTCTCTCTTGTTAAGGCTAAACCAATTGATTTCAGAAACAATCTTTTTTCCGAAATTAGGTCGTTTTCATTTGCATTACATTTATGTATGATGTGAGAGTTTATGCCTGAAATGTTAAGTAAATTATAAAAAATGTCTATTGGCCATTTTCGGGTGTTTTTGACCAAGCTATAAGCTGCACATTTCTGATCGACTGAGTCGACTCCCGATTTTGTAATGTTATAAAAAGTAATAATATTGGGCTTACAGGCATTTCCATAATCTTCATCAATCGAGTCATTATAGACAAAAGATGATAAAAGCGTCACAACTTGTTTTTGGAATATTCGAAACCAAAGTAATGGATTTGGAAAGTGCAAACATAGACGAGTACTGTGGTCTGCTAAGATCAAGAAGTTCCTTTGGAATCTCCTTTATTTTTTCGAATAGTTAGAACGATTGTAATTTTATGCTGCTTAAGCATGGGTTTTACAAGTTCGTAACTTGTAAACCAATTATTCATGGTTATATTTCTAGACGATCCAAACACAGGCTCACATATTCTTTCCACTAAATCGGTGGTTTTAGTACTAGCGGGCGATATGGCCCTGGAAGCTGAGCTCCAACGTATATTTCCATATTTACCGTGTCAAAATACTTGGCATCCACCAAGCAAAATACTTTTAAGCCATATTTGGCTGGCTTATTCGGAATGTAAATGCGGAATCAGCAACGTCCACGCATTGAGATTGCATTACTGATTAAATTAATCAAAAATGTTTCTTATTTGTGCAAGTTTGTTTATGATTCTTCTTTCTTCTCTAGTATTTACGTCATCTAAACGCAAGCAACGGAGCAAGAATACAAATCGCCTGCGAGCCATAGTAGCCCGAAACTCCTTTTCACCTGTTCCATCAGTAGTCCAAAATTCTTTGCAATTTCGGCGGCTTGCTTTGAAAACCCCAGCTAGGTATAATAGACCAATTAACGCCTTTATATCCACAGTATCTCTAGGTCTGAATTTATTCGAATCTGCATAATTGTCTCTTAGTTTAGAAATAAATATGTTTGTGTTCTGTACAATAATTTCGAGAATATTATCAACTCTGAGATAGCGCGTACACTTTAAAAGATCAACTACTTGATAAGCATTTTCTTTTGAATCTGTGGTAAGTATGAAATTAAATTAGAACTTTTTGTCAAAAAATTTTTTAAAATCACTGAAATCACAACAATGAAATCTAAAATACAAGAGAAAAAAATTAAAGGCTCCCACATTACTATATTTATATTTAACCATAGGAATTAAACTACTTACTCTATGTAGATTATACTTCACAAAAAATAGGAAAATAAATTTACTTGTCGAAGTTACTCGAATAGCCGGGTTGAGTCTGACAGACCAAGAGTTCAAATAACTAGCTAACTTAACTATTATACACTAATGCAAACCCCGTTGTTCACTGTTGTTCGACATGTGGACGGAAAGGTACTGACGAACGCAGCGCACTCCGATATAAAATAAGCAGTGAGGCATAAGAAATAAATTGAGGAGTTTGCTGTAAGGAGGATGCAGCTTCATATAATTTAGTCATTGTTGGGAAATTGAAAAAAAAAAATGTTTTTTGATAAAAGTTTTTATTTTGACCTGAAAGACATAATATCAATCGATGGCAAACAGATTTATTCCATAGTTGAGACTATTTTTAGGTAAATAATTTTTGAAAAAATAAGAAAAAAAATTGAAAAAAAGTTGGACCTAAATATTGCTCCAAATACGTGAAATAATGCTTAATTTTTGAGAAACAAAAAACAAATTCCCAACAAAAACTCTTTTATTCGGTTACAACAATCAAACAACTATGGTTTTCCTACTACACAAATACGAAAAATCTGTAAAAAGAAACAGGTTAGTGTAAAAAAAATAGCAATAAAAAAATGAAACATAAAATACACGGGCAAACAAATCCTTAATTCATCTACCTGGTAGTCATCGCCCGTTCCAGATGATTCGGTTTTCTGATTCCCTGCCATGGTTGCATCACTTTTGAGACGGGTGTAAAAAGCCATTTGGTCCATAGAAACGAATCGTGTTGCCAACTGCATTACATCTGCATATTTGGCTTTCTTGAGAAGTATAGGATTGCAATACCATTGCAAGTACCAGTTCTTAAAGCTTATTATGCAAGGGAAGATAGAAGAAAAACGGGACATCGGTAGAAAGAAATACTCATGGCTTAAAAACATAAGGGATTGAACAAACCTTGATGTCCATGCACTCTTTAGAGTCACACAAGACCGAGAGAAGTATGCCAGAATTGTCGCCAACATCCACTAATTGGATAGGGCATCATAAGAAGAAGATAGGATTGCAATAGACAGGAATATCAGAAGAAACTGAGAGGTCGCTCTCAAGGTTTCTCAAGATGTGGAATAAGTGAAAACTTGGAAGCCCAGTAGATATACTGACTTTAATACCATCTAAATGTTCATTGCTGTACTGGAAAATTCGGTATTTGGAAATCTGGAATCTTTACTTTTCTGCATCTGAGATAACTTTTTTTAAAATGTCCTTCATAGTTACCACTAAAGTTTAGGCTCATATTTTGTTTTACCAGAATAGAAATAAACTATTTGGATGATTTTTTAACAAAATCAACATATTGTTGGGGGCTCAAAACATAGTTCTCATTGCTTAAAAACTTCTCAGTAACTCCAAAACAGCGATCACGGGAAGAAAGCTATGTTCTGACTCGGGAAAGCGGTGCTCTATCTTGTTAATAGACCATTATCACCAGCAAATACATAAACTGAATCATTACTGAGTTTTTATTTTGCGCAGTAGCGTTATCGGAGAAAAAGTATCCAACTTTAAAATTTTTAGAAAGTACATTTTTTATATAGTGATACAAAAATGACACTACCTCGTTTGGTGACTTTCGAGCCGTAGTTTCATCATACATATAAAAGTGTGCTTAATTTGTTTTACCAGAATGTATGCAGAAGTTGTATGTCCACACCTGGCGTTTGTAGAAAGCTTTACCAGCAGGAATTTTTGGAATTGAAAGGTTTGGTTGGAAGTCAAAGGTCAGAACTTCCACTTTGTCGCCATGCTTGCACAATGTGGTTTTCTCCTTCAGCTCCTTGAAAAGCAAATCGGCCTTAATTTTCCGGTCCAGCGTCAACAGAAGATGACCTTGCATTCCACGAAAATCACCTAACATTCACAATCGTTTGGTGCAAAAAGGATGTAGGTCCAGAGCTGCACTCTTCTTGTACCAAATGAGTTAGGAGGTAGATCCATACAGACGTATAATTCCTTTATTTATTATCGGATCTGCATTGTTCTTATACCAGTGAATCCGCCAATTTTTTTTAATTATGGCATATGTTTCTACCCAAAACGGTCTAAATATGGAGTTGCATCCTTCTTACAGTAAACTCCCCATTGTAGCTGGTCTCACAGGCTCTACCCGACTACTCAAACGTTAAAAGTCCGTCGACTCATATTCAGAGAAAGATAGAGGTCAATTTTGAGACACCGTATATATACGTAAATAATTATATTTACCAATTTTAGGAAAAATGTTTTTATTGATTTGTCCAACTTTAGTGCTTTTGGTCATCCCAATCAATCAAAAGTATTAACAAAAAGTTACCTATATCTCAAATGCTCATAAAATATGAAATTATATTCTGGTATATATTAACATTTTACCCTGTCACCTGAAAAATGAAAAGTCCATTTTATTAGTTGAGTTCTGAATTAAAAGGAAACGTCATAAATTTTTACGCGACATAAAAATTTGAAATATACAGTATTTGCCAAAAACAAACAATACCGAAATTTAGACGGCTGTGAAATTGCACACTCAATACGTTTTTATTTGATTGGACGTATTTGTCATTACTAAATTGTTACATGAAGAGCGCTCTATTATTAAAATTTTCGTTAAAATGGGTCTCATAACTGAGTAGAAAATGTTTGTAGTAGACCATTTTAGTTTCGCTGATATGGAAATGGACGGAATATTAGTCTATGTTTAAAACAAGTATCTGAAAAATATTAACCAGTTTTATCAAGGCGCTACCCTATAAAAGTTTAATGTTAGCAGACGTTGAGAACGTTTGCTAACATTACAATCTATCTACAGCTACAATCTGCACGCCCACTTGATGCGCAGCAAAGTTGCCCAAAATTATTTTAGAAAAAAAAAAAGTAACCTTGACCTGTCAACTATAACTTGTACGTTTATAACACACCTTTAAAAATTAAGTAGTCAAGTCCCGGCGTCACTCATATCTTTCTTTTCCAATACTTTCTCCGAAATATCCAGACCTTGGTTGTTCAAATCTCTTATTACACTTGGTCATCCTTACAGCATTTAAATTGGACAAAAACTTAACGTTGCAAAAAACAGTGCTGGAGAAGTTTCCCGTGGAAGAGTGTTGAGGCTAGTGTACAAAGATCCGATTTACTCTGAGATAGCGCGTTTTGAGCAAAAATTACTGGAGGGATGCCGGTTTTCAACATCCCTTCAGAGAGAGTCTTGTATGCTAACAGTGTCTCTTTCAGCGGTTTGTACTTGCTGTAAGTCCAATTGTTCCGCTAGCCTTCGAATGCTCAGTAATAGAAACTTAAATGGACTCTTAAATGTGATTTAGTCTGGCCTGTTGAATAGATTGATATCTAGAGTGAAATAAAACAATAACTTGTTTAGCTAGAACTGTAATTAAAAAAGGACAAGACAAAGGACAAGGACAGAAACTTATAAACTGTGAGTGAATAACTAATCGTAATCGTAAGGAACCTAATTAGAAAATTACAGTTTACGAACGAAAACACCATAACACTTCACATTAAGGGTTCCCGATATATTGCGTAACTTGCGATTGCGAACGTGGAGAAAAACTTTCCGAAACTTGAAAAGTATGTCTAAGCCCTACGACGATCGCTAATTCACTGGCTTCCCCTAGCCCCTCCGAAATAATTGTCTATGCATTTTGAAGGATCTACCGGTTTAAGGTCAATATGGGCGGAGATTAACATTCTAAGAAATAAGTCAATGCAGGCAAGGAATTTATTTAGGTAACCGATGCGGCGGAAATATTTTTATTTGTTTTGAAATAGAATTATTTGGTTGGAGATTATTGTTCTCCAACAATTACATTGATCTCAACTGTTATATACCCAAAAAATCATACTTGATTTTTTGGATTTAAACGTCTAGATGTCATTGTAAAGAAACCTCTTCTCAATAAACGAATTGCCATTTGGTGTGCTGTGTATAGGCATGGCAATATTTCTCCGTTTTTTTTTTGTTAAAGATGACAATAAGCATCCAGTTACTCTAAATTATTAAATAAAAATAGAAAAGTGAGACTGGAATCAGACCTCACAAATATAAAATTTGTTTTAAGAAATTTTCTCGAATAAATAGTTTAAAAGATCATTTAAAGATGCACACTGTGAAAAAACTTACAAGTGTGAAATATAGTTTAAGGAGTTTACTACAGCTAGTGATTTGAAAACAAATTTGAGATTCGATACTGGGAAAAAACCTTATAAGTATGAAACTTGTTTTAAGAAATTCATTCGAGCAAGTAGTTTGAAACATTTCAAACAAGCCTACGACTCAATTAATAGGAACAAGTTATATCAAATATTGCAGAGCTTTAATATCCCCCAAAAATACATCCGACTAGTAAAAACAACAATGGATTCGTCAATAGCAACTGTCAGAGTCCAAAATGAGCACACTGAAAACTTTACGATAGCCCAAGGATTAAAGCAAGGAGACGGGCTGGCACCGACTCTATTCAACCTGACCTTAGAATATGTGATAAGACAGCTGAGTATAGGAAGAACTCTGAGATAGCGCG
>NW_027313670.1:0-20276 GCF_040954645.1 Diabrotica undecimpunctata | reverse complement strand
GCGCTATCTCAGAGTGGGACAATAACCAAATTTCTCAGTGCATCTTCGCTGGTCATGCCAAAGCTGATTTGATCATCATGGAAGCAGGTGATATTGGTTTGGCGCGTTTTGGCATCTTTGGCAATCTTGCGTTTGGCAAAGTTTACTTTGTGTTGCTCAGAAGAATTATTAAAAGATATTTCTACCAAAGTAAGTTTATATTTTAACACAATATGTTGCCTTAATTTAGTTCTAAAATGTTGTCTTTTATTAGTTTGTTTTAACGTTGTTTCATGAAAATATTTAAAAAAAAGTACAAACACAGGGTCTACTTTGTGACACATGAAATGTCACAAAGTAACCCCTGTGTGTTGATTAAAATACCAATATTAATTTATTTTTAGATAAAATGCCATGAATCTATAAAAGAAAGATTGGGAGTCGCAACTATGTCAATTATACCAAAGAGAAGTTAGCAGCAGCTCTTGATGACATCAGAAATAAACGACTTTCGCTTCGTGGTGCTGCAAAAAAATACGGCATTCACCGAAATACTTTATGGCTCAAAACTAAAAACAGGCACAAAAAAAATGGACAGCAAAAAGTGTTTAGTGAAGTGGAGGAAAATGTGTTTGCAGTCAATTTAATCACTGTATCGGCTTTCGGTTTTCCAGTAATCACTTTTGACCTTCGGTGTATTGTAAAATCATTTTTAGACCATCAAGGCAAAAATGTTAAACCCTTTAAAGACAATATGCCAGGAATGGAATGGGTAAAATCATTTTTAAAACGACATCCGCAACTTTCTCAGAGGATAGCTCAAAATATTTCCCATGCTAGAGCTCAGACTGATGAAGAATATATATATATATATATATATATATATATATATATTATATATATATATATATATATATATATATATATATTTATATATATATATATATATATATAATATATATATATATATATATATTTGGTCTTTTTTCTGAAGACCAGAAGAAAAAAGACCAAATTGCCTTAATAAAAGAGATGACGCCATACGGTTACCTTCTACATGGAGACCTCTCATAAACAAAATATCGCCCCCTCCATCTTCGAATCAAAATCCCACTGTCGGAAATGTTCGCGCCAACTCTCGCGCCAATCCCCACCCTAACCCCCACCTAGACCACGTCACCATCGACGGTATAAATGAACCGTCCCCTGGTCCCAGTCGTAGTAGTGAACTAGTGAGTGAACAAGAAGTGACTAGTGAGTGTAGTAGTGTCTGGGGGCTCGGGAGACTGAGACCTCGGAAGCCCTGAAGAAGACATCAGAGAGGATGTCGAAAGCTAGGCAAAATGAATATCGACGCGGTTCAACCCGGAAGACTGGTGAGTTTAATATTAATTTTTATAATAATATTAATCTTAGCTCTAAGTTTAATATATATATATATATATATATATATATATATATATATATATATATATATATATATATATAATATATATATATGTAATATATATATATATATATAATATATATATATGTAATATATATATATATATAATATATATATGTAATATATATATATATATAATATATATATGTAATATATATATATATAATATATATATATATAATATATATATATATATATATATATATATATATATATATATATATAATATATATATATATATTATATATATATATATATATATATATATATATATATATATATATATATATATATATATATATATATATATATATATATATATATATATATTATTGTGATATTTAAAGTCTTGGTGCGCCAAGCAATAATTAGCTAATTAAATTTTTTTTAATTAATTAAAATTATTTCAATGATGTGATTATGACTCTATCACAATTTTTAATTCTTTTATCTCAGGGTTAAAATTCGTGCTTCAATATCTATGCTATTACATGTGAAAGGTAAGGTCCAGAGAATACCGGAATAATAAAAAACACATATGATCTAACACTATATATTAAAAAAAAATAATGAAATAATTCACACTCAAAAGTTTTCAATAAACAAATCTCATATAAGGATTCTCAAAATTTTGTTCTCCGTACGTGAACAATCAAAATTAATGGTACAAACAATATTAATTGAAAACTCAAAATCCAAACTATTCTAACTCTCCTAATCAAAATATTTATATCCTTTCTAAATTACGTGTAAAAATTGTGTTATCAATAAAAAAAAACTTCAGAACAAACAAAAAATATCTCTCTCTGATGATGAGTGGTCCAAATCCTTGTTCCTTGTAGACTGTATTATCTCCTCTCAACCGCTCCCTATGTAATCAGCAATCTTACAACAGATTGTTGCAAGTATATCGTCCTTAATGATCTCCTTCAAAAGCAACAATCATTCAAATTATGATAGCCTTTCTCCTCTCGATAAACTGAATCTCTCGTTGGCCCGAGTGAAAAATGACTCTTGGAATATCTTCTCTTTACGATAAACTGAATCTCTCGTTGGCCTGAACAGTGACTCTTGGAATATAAGTAGGAAAATATGACTTACAATATTTTGCTGCTTAAGCTTCTGTCGGATACACTAACTCCACAAAAACTCACTAACATTCAACACTACTGCTTGCTACTTCTTGGGAACCACACCAGAGAACAACCACCGTTCCTCTTACAGACTTGGAAAACCAACTGACCGCTATCTTTTCTCTCTCCTCAATCTCGCTAAACTTTCTCCCACACACTTATCCCACCTTTTTCAATCTCCGCCAATCACAACTCGTCACAATTCCCCCATTTCTTCATTTCGATAACAAACAAATTTTTACCTATAATTATAAATTTCCTAAAACTTATTTACAAATAATATTTTTCTATAAATCTTAAAACTAACAAAAACCTCTTTCTAAAATATCTTCTATTGTCTTTAATCACTGCACTAATGCATTTGTAAAAACCCGTTTCAATTTGTCTTTTGTTTCACTTAAACTTATGCGGGTCACTCAAGTTTAACAAAGAAATGATTGATGTAAAGCTTACATTTTGTTTGGTACAGGTAATTCAAGGATTTAATAACTTTCCTTCTCCGAAATGTTTGTTGGATATTATCCTACTTATCTGAATTATTTTAATGTTTTTGAACTTTGAAATATTTTAAACAAACCAATATTTTTATGATTTTGCATATCATAACAAATCCCCGCCATTTGATCTGCCGAAAACTCTTTGTTAAATTTTAAAATGACAAAAGTTTTCCAGGATCAAATCATTTCACTATGTTATTAAAATCTACTTATGATACTGATAAATGTCGTGAATGTTAAAATACCCCGTATATTGCCTGTCTTTATACGGGATTGGATATATTTTCGTTTTAAATTTTTCCAAGTATTTTCCCTTCAAAGAAAGTTCATAATTTTTAGCCACTCGGTTTACTTTATTAACAAGATCTCCATGGTCTCTTAAAATCTTCTCTATGTTTTCTCCACAATTTATTTTTCTTTCATCCTCCTTTTGTTCATATGTGTTCACTGTCCATAATACTTCTTCACACAATTCTGGATTCTCGTCCATTAGTGCCATTTTTTCTTCTGTTTTCCTTTTATCCTCTAATTCCCTTTGGTATTCCGAGCACCATGTTTCTATTCCTTTCATTTCTCTGATGATACTTTCTTTTTCTTCCTGCTTCCATTCTGTTTTATCGTCGGTTGCCGACAATTCTTCTGTACCTTCTATTTCCTGTTTTTCTCTGGTCTCCATCTTATTTTCCTGCTTTCTTTTCGAACTCTTCTTCTTTTTCTTCCTTCTCTTTTTCTCTTCTGTTAAATCTTGTTCTTGTACTTTCGGTTTATTCTCTACAGTCATATCGATTTCTTTGTGTTTTTCCTGTGCATTGATCCTTCCAGAATTTGTTTTCCTATCTGTTTGCTTTTCTTCTCCTGTGTTGTCTGGTTCTGCTCTGATTTCCATTTTATTTTCCGCAAAATTTATGGTGATATCTTTTTTTCCTCAATTCATCAATTCCCGCTATCATATCATGATTTAAGTCTTCAATCACCACACATTTCATAATATGGAATTTGTTTCCCACTCTTATCTGTACTCCCAAACCTTCGTTTACTGTCGTCAAATTTTTATTGTTTGCACCCACTAAATCAACCCTAGGAATCTTATACACAAATCTGTCCAAATTTAATTCTTTTACTAGTTTTTTATTGATTAGCGATATCTCCGAGCCAGAATCAATCACAATTTTAATTGCTTTATGTTTTATAAATGCATCTAAAAATATTAGATTAGAATTAGAGATTTGTCTTTCGTTTCCTATTGCTACATGATTCATCTCCCTTCTATTTTGTTGTTGGAAGCTCTGGTTTATTTCTATCATCCCTTTGTTCGTTAGTATTCCTATTCGGAGTATTTTGTGCATCTCTATTCCTGTTGTGATTTTCATATGTTCTATGTTGTGTGTCATTCCTGTTATCGTAATTTTGTTGTCTATTGTAATTATTGTAATTTCTCGGCCTATATTCGTTTGTTGATCTGGGATGTCGGTTTCTCTGGTCATAATTTGATGAATACCTTCTTTCCGGTCCATTATATTGGTCATGTTGTCTTCTATTTCTCATTTCTTTTCTTTTCGCTTCTTTTAATTGAAGGAATTGGCACAAACTATCAATATCTTGATAATTTCTCAAAATCACGTGATCTTCCAACGTTTCCTCAAAATGTCTGCTGATCATTTCTACCAGCTGTTCGGTAGAATATTTGTATTCTAGATATTTTGAATTGTTATATATCTGCAAAGCATATCTTTCTTCAGATATTCCCATTTTTTCGTGATATTTTCCATTCTGTAGCTCTTGGTTGATTTCTCTCTGTTTATTTTTTCCCCAGAAATAGTTGAGAAATTTATTTTCAAAATCTGTCCAATTTTCAAACTCATCTTCCTTGCTTTCATACCATAACGCTGCTCCTTCTTTTAAATGGTTTCTAATTGTTTCTTTGCAATCGTCAAAATATCTAATATGTTGTAATTTGGTTTTCAAATTTTTAACAAACGGTACTGGGTGTGTTTTCCGAATATCCCCGCCAAATTGTATTTTCGCCTCGCTTGTTCCATGGATGATAACTTCTTTTCTCTCTACCCCTCTTAGTTCAATTTCTGCCATTTGTTTTTCATTTTGCTTTAATCTTCTTTCTACGTCCTTCCTGTCTTCTTGTAGCGCCATTTCAAATTTTTCTTCTAACTGTTCTAATTCCTTTTTCTGGACAATCTTTATTTCCTTCATCGTATTTTGGATATCTTTTATCTCTGTCTCTTGTTTTGCATTCTTTATGGTTATTTCTTCTATCTGTTGTATCAGTTCTTTCTTTATCCCCTCAACACATCCTTTAATTTCTTGTTCATAGTTTTCCAAACGCTGCTCTATATTCCTGTTATTTAGTTCTATTGCTTGTCTTGTTTCCCGTTGGTTTTCTTCCATTGTTAGTGATGTTTCTTGTTGATTTCTATCCATTTTATCCATTTTCTTTGATGTTTCATCCATTTTCTTTGATGTTTCATCCATTTTTTGTGACTGGAGTTGCATTAGTTGTAATATTTTATCTATTCCTGATAGTTCTTTTCTCTCCTCAACTATTGTCACATTTCCTTCATTATCCGATACTTCTTCCAAAATTGTTTCATCTTCTCTGTTATCCTCCTTCCTTTCCTGCATTTTACTTTGTCTCCTTGTGACAGACATGTTGTTACTTTTTGTTATTGTTTTTGTCCCCGCCAAATGTGAAATTTTACAACACTCTATATGTTTCAGAACACGACAATATTTCTCCCCAAATGTATTAAATTTTCACGACAAATATCAAATATGCAATCAGTAAAATTCAAATAATTCAAAATAAATATCAAATGTATGATTGGTAAAGAAAATAAAATCAAATAATTCAATAGCAGTAAATGTCCACTAACTACGATCAATCAATAAATCAAATTTATATTCCCTGGAAAAATTGTCAAAATACTTTCAAATTCAAATTCCCTCAATGTTATATGTTTTTATCTCTGGATTACCTGTACTTATTCCAGATCTCTTTCCCTTCCTTCAAATGTAAAGCTGCGATATTTTCAAGCCCCACGTTGGGCGCCAGTTATTGTGATATTTAAAGTCTTGGTGCGCCAAGCAATAATTAGCTAATTAAATTTTTTTTAATTAATTAAAATTATTTCAATGATGTGATTATGACTCTATCACAATTTTTAATTCTTTTATCTCAGGGTTAAAATTCGTGCTTCAATATCTATGCTATTACATGTGAAAGGTAAGGTCCAGAGAATACCGGAATAATAAAAAACACATATGATCTAACACTATATATTAAAAAAAAATAATGAAATAATTCACACTCAAAAGTTTTCAATAAACAAATCTCATATAAGGATTCTCAAAATTTTGTTCTCCGTACGTGAACAATCAAAATTAATGGTACAAACAATATTAATTGAAAACTCAAAATCCAAACTATTCTAACTCTCCTAATCAAAATATTTATATCCTTTCTAAATTACGTGTAAAAATTGTGTTATCAATAAAAAAAAACTTCAGAACAAACAAAAATTATCTCTCTCTGATGATGAGTGGTCCAAATCCTTGTTCCTTGTAGACTGTATTATCTCCTCTCAACCGCTCCCTATGTAATCAGCAATCTTACAACAGATTGTTGCAAGTATATCGTCCTTAATGATCTCCTTCAAAAGCAACAATCATTCAAATTATGATAGCCTTTCTCCTCTCGATAAACTGAATCTCTCGTTGGCCCGAGTGAAAAATGACTCTTGGAATATCTTCTCTTTACGATAAACTGAATCTCTCGTTGGCCTGAACAGTGACTCTTGGAATATAAGTAGGAAAATATGACTTACAATATTTTGCTGCTTAAGCTTCTGTCGGATACACTAACTCCACAAAAACTCACTAACATTCAACACTACTGCTTGCTACTTCTTGGGAACCACACCAGAGAACAACCACCGTTCCTCTTACAGACTTGGAAAACCAACTGACCGCTATCTTTTCTCTCTCCTCAATCTCGCTAAACTTTCTCCCACACACTTATCCCACCTTTTTCAATCTCCGCCAATCACAACTCGTCACAATTCCCCCATTTCTTCATTTCGATAACAAACAAATTTTTACCTATAATTATAAATTTCCTAAAACTTATTTACAAATAATATTTTTCTATAAATCTTAAAACTAACAAAAACCTCTTTCTAAAATATCTTCTATTGTCTTTAATCACTGCACTAATGCATTTGTAAAAACCCGTTTCAATTTGTCTTTTGTTTCACTTAAACTTATGCGGGTCACTCAAGTTTAACAAAGAAATGATTGATGTAAAGCTTACATTTTGTTTGGTACAGGTAATTCAAGGATTTAATAACTTTCCTTCTCCGAAATGTTTGTTGGATATTATCCTACTTATCTGAATTATT
Organism: Diabrotica undecimpunctata; assembly: GCF_040954645.1. NCBI lineage: Eukaryota > Metazoa > Arthropoda > Insecta > Coleoptera > Chrysomelidae > Diabrotica > Diabrotica undecimpunctata. The sequence continues at coordinate 12,808 of NW_027313670.1, read as the reverse complement.
TTAATGTTTTTGAACTTTGAAATATTTTAAACAAACCAATATTTTTATGATTTTACATATCATAACAATATATATAGCTATATATATATATATATTAGCTCTAAGTTTAATATATATATATATATATATATATATATATATATATATATATATATATAAATGCACGATATAATAAACAGCTTCAGGATGGTTTGATTACCAAGTTTTTGAGGATTGGTTTCTATGACTACTACTTCCAATATAAAAACGACAAGAGGGGCGAAAGGGAATCATAGGTGACAATCTTAGCTTACATTTAAATCAGCAAGTCATTCAAGAATGTGAAGCTAATGACATTCGGTTTATAGCACTACCACCTAACACCACGCATACTCTGAGATAGCGCGTAGACGTGGCCTTTTTCCGCCCTATGAATCTTGATCTTGAATACATGGAAGACAAGTGGTCACGGTAACAGACTTTCTTCTATACAAAAAGATGAGTTTCCTAGTCTTTTAAAAGATCTGATGAACCAATTAGATGAGAGAGCGGCTAACAATTCCTAATCCGGATTAAGAAAGACTGGAATTTTTCCTTAAGATCGCCAGCAACTCTTAGATCGTTTATACAATCGTATTGTAACAGCAAATGTCCAAATAGTTGAAAATGTTGGCAATAGTTTTATTGAACATCTAACCAATATAAGAATGGAAACTACCAAAGGAAGGCAGATTAGAAGAAAAAAACGTTTAAATGTTCCACCAGGAAAAAGTATGAGCAGTAGTGACTTTAACAACGATATTACTGCTGTAAATACAAAAAATGATGATAAGTCTCAGCCTGGGACCTCTGGAACCCAACAAAAAAAAACACTGCTAGTGAAGATGAACACGAACCTGAATATATGGAAAGTGATGATAGTTTATGGAATGAACATCTTTCTGGCGTTGAAAACGAACATTCTTCAGAAGATAAGGGGAGGGAAAGGAAAAAAACAGTTAAGATTTGGTTTCGAAAATTAGTTTACGGATTTTATCTTCAAAAGATGTTTTAATATCTGAAGCAGTGGACAAGTCAGTGGGAAAGTACGTAGTCGTTCAATTCGAAGAAAAATAGTTTCCTGGCCAAATCACCAATGTCTCCAAAACAGGAGCAACGGTTAATGTAATGGAACGTGGAATGGAAAACAATGGAAGTGGTCTGAAAAGAAGGACGAAATATTTTATAGAAATGACGAAATGATTATGGCCATAAAGGCTCCAAAGCAACGAGGAAAGCGAGCTTTATTTGACATTTCAGAATTAAATGATACCTATATTTGAATAACCCTAGGGATTTTATAAAGTTTTATAATATCTTTTTATTTAGTTACCCGTATTTTTCAGCTTTTTTGTTATCTAAATGACGTTACATATTCTTAAATATTTTTTTGTTTAATTTTACGTAAAATAATTTTTTTTTAATATCTGTTTTATTTCCTACCAATATATAATTTTTTTATTAATTTGCTATTATAATTTTTCTTTCTAAACCATGTACGGGTGTTTCTTTGTGCCACAGTTAAAATTCCATATACATATCATTTACGTGTCACAAAGAAACCTCTACCCATGGGGCGACTTTGCGAAGTTTTTTTGACATTTTCTTGATTTCTATAACATATAGCGCATTATAGTTTTTACTGAACATAGAGGAAAGATTGAGGTTTCAGGTAGTATTTTTAAAATTATAATAAACCGAAAGTATATCCACTATATCATCACAAAACCTAAAAAAGTGTCACAAAGTAGCCTCATTTTACGGTGTCTGAAACAACAACATGACCAACTACAACACGTCATACACATTCTTGCCCTACGTGTGGCCTGACTTTTGAAAATTTTGAAATACGTTTAATTTATAGAACAATTTTAACATTTGTTTTCGATACACACGAAATAGTTTCCCATAACATTTGGTGTAAAACAACTAGAGAAGGAGGAATTCAACAATTTAGAATTTCCCATTGAGTTTTCTATGGCCCGTTTGACGATTCACCACCCTGTAGAACAATTTGGTGCTGGAGAAAAACTTTTACTTTAGATGTCAGGGTTCATAGATATAATTGTAAATACTAAAATGTAAAAACTTCACTAAAATATAAAACTGCACACCTTAATAATTAATTAAAATATAGCTATTTTGGAAATAGTTTTTACGATATAAGGTTCTCGTATACTTTTAGTATTTTATTAGTTAATTATCAAATTCAAGGTTACGTAACTTTAATATGTTAACGCATTTAAAGTTAATTGCTATATTTATGTGCCCTGGTTTCCAAAACCAGTTAAGTCCTAGATTATAAATACTCAGAGAAAGAAATCTAATACCTTATTTAAATAAAAGAAATTGATCATCGTATAAAACAGACATTAAGACAAATACTTTAAAGATTAATTTAAAAAATTGTGGCTTAGGATACGACTGAAAAAAAAAATGGCACCTGTAATAGAGAAATTAGTAGATGGTTTTGAAGTTGCAGAAGGTCCACATTGGGATCATAAAAAGCAGTGTTTGTATTTTGTAGATTTTGTCGAAGGTACTATTTGTAAATATGTTCCCTCCACGAAGAAATTTACTAAAGCCAAAATTGGTGAGTAAATACTTTCTGTTACATTTGTTTTCAAGGAATATTCATTTGAGCACTTTGTTACTGTTATGCAAACAATTTTTAATTTAGATATATGCAATATTCATGAGAAAAATTTTAAAATGTCGCATTAGATTTCTTAATAGAATTTTTCATCAGCCGCCATATTTTTCGTACAGACAGATTTGACAATGAGATATAATATACAGTGTGTTCCAACGAAAATTTTACTCAGAAACCAGGAGTTTCTTCAAAATTTAAGAAAACACATACAAAATTCATGCCCTCAAATATAATTCCTACTGTCCCGCATCAACCCCCAGTTTTTTTTAAATAGCAAGTGTAGTCGAGTGGCACATCATTTGAAAGGTAATTTTTTTTTTCTACAAGACACTCTATTTTTTTTAATTTACCTAATTACTTAAAGATAATTTTGGATTTAACTAATTTTTTGAATATAATTTTTTTTCTTCTTGTAAAATTATTACTTTTTCATATGAAATTTTTTAAAGATAATTAATCCTAATTATCTTCTTTAGGGTTTACCAGATTACCTTTGGTTTTAGATTTGTCAACGACTTATTAATCAGAGATATTAGTGTAAAAGCTTACAAAAGGGGGATATTATAGTGAAGGAAAAGTAGAATTATTTAATCTAAACTATGAAAATAATCGGTGTGGTAAGGCTACGGCAACGATATTTAGTACGAACTACACAGAAAAAAACGTAAGTCACCAATACTTTAAACATTTCATTAATAAGTTCTAAGCTAAGGTAACGTTAACAACACAAAGCACGAAGTAGACCGTCAAGTGCGAAATGAAGCAGTTGAAGTGGCGGTATTGGGTCAATTGTCATTTATAAATGGATAATCGTCAGTCTATCAGATAACTACGAGTATATCGTGCATCTGGTGTATTAGCATCTAATATTTATCGAATTATAAAATTCCATAAATTTCACCCTTATAAAATACGATTACTTCATTAATTAAACGAAGATGATTCTGTTCGTCGACTTCAATTTTGTGGACAATTTAGTGAAATCATAAATACCAACCAACATCGATTGTACAATACGTGTTTTTCCGAAGAGTGTATTTTATGTTAAATGGTGAAGTTTATCGGCATAATTGTCTTTATTGAAGTAACAATAATTCTCATTTATTAATGGAGACACTTACACGAATATCGGGAATTAAATATATGGATTGGCATTTTAGAGAATAACGTTATTGGACACTGATCACTGACACATTGGAATCTGATAATAATTTTTTAGAGGATGAACTGACTTTCGAACAGAACGGGGCACCCACACATTATGATATACGCGTAAGACAATATTTGAATTAAGGTTTTCCAGGTCATTGAATTGACAGGAGGGGTCCAATAGAGTGAACGGCCAGATCACTGGATCTTTCGCCTTTGGATTTTTTTTCGTGGGGATACCTAAAATAAAAAATATACGCCACTCCGTCTGCAGATCTTGCACAATTGCGACAAAGAATTGTGACAGAATGCCGATTATTGGCACCGGAGGCATTTGCAAATGTAAGAGTCTTTGAAAATAGACTACATTATTGTATGTTACTCTGAGATAGCGCGTAAATCTTAAATTATCTTTAAAGTTATTCCGTAAATTAAAAAAAATATAGTGTCGTGTAGAGAAAAAATACCTTTCAAATGGTAGTCAACCGCACTTGCTATTAAAAAAAAACAGGGAGTTGATGCTGGACAGTGGGGTGTTACATTCTAGGACACGAATTTTGCATGAAAATTCGTCACCCTCCCAATACAAATTGACCTGTTTTTTTTATGTTGAAGAAACTCTTGGTTTCTGAGTTTCTGGGGGGAGGGAGGTCAAATTTCGTTAGAACACGTATATTATACGTCATACGACAGTTCCAATCAATGTTGAGTCAGTTGAGAAAATAGTTGCGGCTATTTTGTCATGGGACGGATATTTATCATTAAGTAATGAGATTGGGAACACCATAAAATACCAACCTCACCCTGTCCGGGGTAAGGAAGAAGGATTTGATTAGAGATTGGTGCGGAAAGTTAGCGGAGCAGCTTCAAAGATGTCAGTTTACTTACCCAGGAGGTTGTCAATGCAGGAATGCATTGGAATGGATGAAAATACATTCCCGAGTGTAAATTACTGTAAATACATGGGAAACAGGATGGAGAAGGGCATGAGTAGACATGTGACGTTATTTATTATTATTATTATTATATTGCAAATAAGGGCAGAGGAGCGAGCTCCTATTATGCCCAAAAATCAAAAATAAGAAATATCCTTATAAATCTAATACCAATTATAAAGTTAAGTAAACATAAACAATTAAGTATATCATACAAAAGTTGAATTGTGAAACAATAAATAAATAAATAAATAATGCTGTCCGAGAAAAAAAAAACACACACACAATCCTATAAATAAAATAAACCGCTATCAAGTTTATTTTTAAAGATGTTAACACTAGTTGCCGATATGTGTCTTGATCCAAATTGTTCCAGATATTAAAGATTCTATTTGGCAATAAGTTCACCCTGGACCTTGCAGTAGTTTGTTCCCTCGATTTATATCGATGGCCTCTTAATCTTTCGTCTTGATTCAAAGTGAATATGGTGCTTAGGTTCCCAAAATTATGTTTTAAAATACGGAAGGACATAATTAGATCACCTCGAAGACGTCGCTGCTCGAATATCGTAAGATGAGCCATGGATAATATATCTTCATAGTTAGGTCTTACACGGCCGTATGCCGGCTTGCGGCTTTACGCTGAACATTTTCAACTGGGATCTTATCGCGAATGAGATCTGGATTCCACACTGTTCCGGCAAACTCAAGAATAGGTCTAACGTATATTGAGTAAAGTTTTAGACCAATTTAAGTCACTATTAATTATCACTCAGAGATCATTGTGGGAGGTTACCGAGTTTAAGGGATGTCCATTAATAAAGTACGGTAGTGATGGGTATTTTTGCCGATATGTAAAACAACGCATTTTTCAATGTTAAGCGGAAGTAACCATTCTGAGGACCATTTGAATATTGCGTCAAGATCTTGTTGAAGAACATGTTGGTTAATAGTTGGATTCACATATAATTTCGTGTCATCAGCGTAAATGGAAACCTTACTGGATAGGATGAGCGGAAGATCACTAGTGTAGATACAAAATATTAGCGGTCCAAGTACTGATCCTTGTGGGACTCCACTCTTGACTGACTTATCTAGTGAGTGGTCTTTCCCAATACGGTACTCCCCCTATTTAGTGTATTTCAATTTGTCTATATTGTCTCCATAAGCCTAATTTTTTACTAGCTTCTCCCACATTTATTAATCTTAATTAATTATTCATGTTATGATACATTCGTAAATAGTTTTATAGTTAATTTTAAAAAATTCATAAATAACATTGCATTTGCATAAAAAATTAAATAAATATACGTAGACGGTTGCGTTTGAATTTAATTTGAGCCTCTTACCATTCTCTAACATGTGTTTCTGGGTCTACCCGTCATCAGAGAGACTTGTAAGAAGACTTAAACCAAATCAAAACGCACCGACTGGTATGGCAATTATAGGAAAAATAATTACCACAGTATGCTACTAGCGACCTCTAGTGAGGGAAGATGAAGTGAAATGTCGATCGAAATTAAAGTAAACTGTATATCCAAGCTTAATCAAGCCATTTCACTATGCATCAACAATTTACCCATATAAATTTCCATCATTTTTGTACTCATTTCTTCGAGTAAGGACGATAACAAAATAAATGTACGTAGACGGTTGCGTTTGGATTTAATTTGAGCCTCTTACCATTCTTACCAACATATAAAAAATTAACTTTAGTATTTTATTTTCTTTAAATTTTAGTGTAAAGTTGTCAAACAATTCTACAAAAGTTAGGATACGTATCTATTGCTATTTTGGATTTCTTGGCATGACTAACCCTTCAAAAGAACGAAAAACACAATTTTTTTTCGATGACTTTATACACAAACTGTTTCTGCCGTATCCTTCTATACTTTTAAAATATTTACTCTCTGTACTTTTAGGTGATTACAACGTTTCGCTCGTAATACCAGTCAAAAACAAAAACAACGAATTCGTAGTGGGTTTGAATAACTCTGTAGCTGTAGTTGAATGGGATGGAGAAAGTCCAAACGTAAGTTCAGTGAGAAAGCTATATGAAGTAGATGTTGGAACTCCAAATATATTAAATGATGGAAAATGTGATAAAAAAGGAAGACTTTGGGCAGGTAAAAGTTTTTTCTTTGTACCAACGTCGTAGATCGAAAATAATTTGAGACTTAAAATAATAAATACGTCAACCAGTAACTAAATAACAGTTGCAAATTAACATATAAATAGTCAATAAGTAACAATTTAACATTAACAAAGTAAGGAGAAAATAATAAATAGTGAATAATGAGTATGCGATCAAAAATCACAAATACCAAGTACTATAGATGTGTAGATAGACAAAAACGTTATTTTATGATTCTAAGTTTTTAAAACTGTATAGACATAAGCACAAACTAGAATTTATGCAACAGAAAACAGATCCAATATGCACATATATATGTACAAAATTGCATAGTTATATAGTAGATAGCTAGTTTCACAAACTAGTGTTATCGTTATCAAAACAATTGAGGCGTTCTTTGCAAAAACCCAATTTGTCATTATTCACAACGTTGAAGATATTAAAAAAAATTAATTGAACCGTATAAGTTTACGGAAATTCTCAAATTAGTGATTTATTATTTTGATGATTACACACAGTTTACAATATAAATAATATTATTTTTTCCTTTGCTTTAATTATGAAGGATTAATTTATATGAAGGATATTTATAGTAATAAACTAAAATAAAGAATGAACGAAAACTTTTAGTTGAAATGTGAAAAATTGAAATATGAAATTGTTGAAATTTGAAACAAAATATTTAGTCTTCATCACTTACACCACTGCTGTTATCGTCTTTGTCTAAATCGGTAATCTTTTCAGACTGATGACCAGAAACTATGAGCAGTTCGTTATAAAAGTTTTGAGCCTCTGTTTTTTTTTTCAAATATTGGGTTAAATCTCTTTTTTTCCCTGAGGAATATCCTAACGCGTACTATATAAGGGTTTAAATTCAAACTCTTTCGGTGTACCACGTTTGTTTTCTTATAAGGGATTTTTCCCAGCTACCTGTATAAGTCTGTCTTACTAAAACAACCCCAAGTTCATTAACTGAATATTTCAACATTTGCGCAGTTTGGATTTTCACTGGAGGATGAACTGATCTAAGAAACATGAAGTTACTACTTCTGAAATGTTAAATATCATAGACTGATTAACATCAGTTACGGTAAACGGTGATGGTTTGCTCGTAGTATTCTTGATTACATTTCCCATTCTTTAGGCATTTCGATGGTTTCAGATTTTTTTGTGCTTTTCAATCAATAAAAAATCTTGGTCACAACTTAAAAATGAATGGCCTCTAATAGGAAATACATGTGTGATAGTTTCAAACATATGTAAACTATAGACAAGCAAGTACAAAAATTTTATAAGACATAGTTTTTATCTTGTCTGGTACATCCGTCGCTTATTAGGATAAGATTCTTTGTCGTCACCTCATTAGATCGTAAATATTGGAACAATAATGAAACTACTTCATTTTGTCCATTTCTTCCAATAGTTTCAATGTAAGAGAACATAGTTGCAGTATTATTTCCATCATTGTGCACACCAAATAAGTATAATCATAGCGGCCTAGCATAGAATACTGCATTGGTACGTATATGTGGCATTGGAAGGTTTTGCATATAGTCGAAAGACAAGAAACTGTAGTTCTCTGAATCATCACGTGCTTTTAATTTATATATTCCTTTTAGTTCATAAAACTTCTCAGCTTGCTGTAAGTGGATTTTTTTCTAAATATTTAATTTCGGCACGTCTTCTGGATCGTCACAACTAGCTAATAGTTTACTTTGATACCGATCGCAAGTACCACATGTATCACTTCTCGTTAAGCCAAATTTACGGTTAAATTCGGTATGGAATATTTTCCAATATATTCTATAACAAGACTACACCGGGATGTTCTGCTATGAATATTTTATACATCTTTTTCACAGATAGCGTCTCAGGAAGGTAGTAGGTATTCGGATTTTTTGTTCTTGAATAATGAGACTGTCGGTTTTAAGACTTGACATGGCTCTAAATCAAAGCCAATATATTTTCTACCGTTTTATTTGGTCGGTTTGGATGCTTGCCTCGTTTATCCTTTGGTGCTGATTCACCATTAAAGACATGTTTTTGTAGCCTTCGAACCCTTTCATATGTTATTTCATTGTTATGTCATGAAGAACGCAAAAAGCCTTTACAAATACTGGTTCTTCTCTTTTTTCCAACCTTATTTTATAATTATAGGCAGCAGAATGTTGGTCTTTGAGCGTTTGCAGAATATAACCTTGGCTTGGCGCATCATTTTCTACTTCTGTTAATAAAACATCCCTAATTTCAGCGTTTTTTCAGCTTCTTCTTTGCTTTGGAATGTGATAAGATATTGGCTCTACAATGAAATATACTTGTTAATATTTTAATTGTTTAAATAAAGCGATTAATTTTACTTCCAAAGCATAAAAGTGATCGAAAACTCGAGATTTCTCTTCATCAATAATTTTAGATTAACATTGAAACCGTGAACACCTAAAAGGAATATAAATAAATGTTTCACTCATCATTTGACAATTAATATATGTAACTTACCTGCAATTGGGACCCATTTGTACTTGTGCTTTTTCTATGCCCTTATAATTAACATGTTTTGTCCCTTCACTCTTGCCTGTTTTATCTCTGTACGTCTTAGCACCTTCCTTTTCTTTTTTTAATGGCACATTTTTACTTTGTCAACTTTGGCAACTTTGTCGTTCGAATTCATTGTTACTTGTAAATTTTATAAAACTCATTTTACTAAATTGCTTTATGGTGTTTACTTATAAAATCACACAACACAAGTATTCGAAAGAACGTTAACGTATAAAAATCAAGTGAAAGCCAAGCGATAAAGTTTCCTGCAAAAACACCAATAGTCATTAACAACTGTGGTTTTTGCAGGAAATTGCGCTTGACATATGGGGTTTATGCGGAATCGCCTATATTTTTGTCGCTTATATCTTGGACAACTGTGGTTCTAATAGAATTTTCTTACGCCAGGAATGTAGGTAATTAGTCCTTCAAACCATAGATGGTGTAAGTCCATTTCCGAAAAAAACTGACATATGAGTTTTTGCAAAGAACGCCTCAATTGTCAATAATTTGTTGTTCAAAATTTTCAATTAAAATATTATGCTTTCTATCTGTGTATAAATGTTTTTAAATCGAAAAACTTTTGCAACATCAACAAAAGTTATTAGTTGGTTTTACTCTGAGATAGCGCGTGGCGACAACAAACTCTCCTGACAAGCAAAGACCGGAAGTTCCTCAGATATTAAGACCATTTAACCCATATTACCTCATCCGAAAATGCTTTCTTAGGGTGCTAGAGCTCTTTGAAGATGGCGCCTTGTAATTAGTTCTTTTTTAATACCTCCAGAACGCTTCTAGTTATAAAAACGAAAACTAATAAGGTTATTTATCATCCAGAGTTAAATCGATTCCATTAGTTGCGAATTTCTAGTACTGGTCATAGGCGTTCGTTTTGGTGGGTCAAAGGTTATTTTACCGCATCACTTTTTTGTCTTTATCTTTCCCAATCGTCATCCCACTCAGCAATATGTATAGCTCTTTATTAACGATTAAGAGAAACAGGTTCAGTGGTCCCAAAAAATATTGAAAGAGGGGACGTGATGATGCAACAGCACCACATGAAGATGTTATTGTAATGGTAGTTGAAACATCCAGAAATTATCGTTCGAAGACTATCTGCCATGTATCCCACAATTTCAAAATCTTCCGTAGGAAATATCTTACACAGCCAAAATGTATATCCTTTTTATTTTACAAAGGTACAAGCACTGCTACAAGAAGATTTTACTGCTCGTGAAGAATTCGCTAGATGGTTATAAATAAAGCTCGGATTATAGGCCAAATGCCTTTTTTGCCTATTGTAATTGTTTTTTGCACTTTTTGCCTTTTTTCGTAAATTCCGCCTATTTGTGCCTTTTTTAAAATTTCATGGTATTACCCATGATATTATTCTATTACTAAACCATTCTATAATAAAATTTTGGGTCAATAATAAAATATCAATAGTTTGTTTATATAACAGATTTCTAGGAAAATGTCCCTGATCGAGACTTGAGGGTTAACTATTTGAAAATCCCTAAGCTTTATTAGTTTATTATCAGTTGTACAGTCGTTACTGTATCAGAGTTTAGTCACAAATTGCTATATCCTAGTTTAGTTTTGTTGCGTATACCGAAAAGCAAAGAACACGTTTTAAAACGTTTTAGACATTTGTGTGAAAAGATGACATCTAAATTAAGGCTATGGATCGCACCTTATTCGGAACTGTCTCTAGAATGAGATGGAGCATTTTGTAAACCATGCGGCAAATCGGTAAGTTTTATTTTTTCTCTTTTTTTCTCGTCCCACAACATAACTAAATTCTAAAGCGGTTTTAGAATTCTAATTATTTTTTTTTAATTCTCAGATTTCAAGTAGAAAAGAGTACTTTATTGACCAGCATTGTGGAACCCCACTCTAAGTTAGTCCAAATATCTCTGCAAGATAGTTTAAGCAGTTCAAAAAAAAGGAGGAAGACGCATTTAAATTTGCTTTATGCCAGATGATGATTGCATCCAACATTCCTCTGTATAAAGTTAATAACCCCAGTTTTAAATACTTTTTCGAAAAATATCTTAATAAATCCTTACCGGACGAGAGTACATTGAGAAAACATACTGTGGAAAAATGTTATGTGGAATGTATTTCAAAAATTAAGCGGGAGTTAGAGGGCAATTTTTTGTATCTTATCGTGGATGAAACGACAGATGTATGCGGCAGGTATATAGCTAATTTAATGATTTGAATTTTGAACGAAAACTTTGCGAGAAAACCCAACGCTATACCAGTGAATAAAATAGTTTTAATGCTTTCAGATGCTGCGGCATATATGTTAAAAGCTGCTGTTAATTTAAAGATTTTTTATCCTAATTTAATGCATTGCACTTGTGTAGCCCACGGGGTAAATAGAATTGCTGAAGAAATAAGAAATCTGTTTCCGTTGGAAAATAATTTTATAAATTTTATGAAAAAAGTTTTTGTAAAGGCTCCGTTGGGGGTGCAAATATATAAAGAAATAAATATAAGGTTAAATGCTCGAATAAATGAACTTTGATCAGATAAAAGGCATATATCGAGCACAGTTTAATTAAATCTTGCCCAAGTACTTTCGATCCCTAGATCATCTTCAGGGGCATTTCGTCAATTGTGGCCTATCCGGCAAGAACAAGATGTCATAAACATATAAATGTACATTACACTACACTACAAATGGACAAACAAACACTTTAAAATAATTTAAGGAAGGCTACATTACTTGAAGAAGCCGGAGACAGAATGCATTCTGTCTCCGGCTTCTTCAAGTAATGTAGCCTTCCTTAAATTATTTTAAAGTGTTTGTTTGTCCATTTGTAGTGTAGTGTAATGTACATTTATATGTTTATGACATCTTGTTCTTGCCGGATAGGCCACAATTGACGAAATGCCCCTGAAGATGATCTAGGGATCGAAAGTACTTGGGCAAGATTTAATTAAACTGTGCTCGATATATGCCTTTTATCTGATCAAAGTTTATATAAAGAAAGACTTACCGGTGTCCCTTTGCCACTTAAACCAGTAATTACAAGGTGGGGAACCTGGCTCGAAGCAGTTTTTTTTACTTTGTATACTGCAATGAAATAGAATTAGTTATGTCAGAATTTGATGATGATATTTCCGAAGCCATTCGAGAAGTAAAAAAATATTAAAAAATCCAAATTGAAACAGGAACTCGCTTATATCAATGACAATTATAAATTAATAGTTACTACAATTACCTTATTAGAAAAACAAGAGATAAATTAATGTGAGTCAGTAAAACTAATAGATAATTTAAAGACGAAAATTAAATTGGCACCTGGAAGTAACGGTCAATTAATTTAAAAAAAATGAAATATGTTTTCGACAAGAATGACTCTGAGATAGCGCG
>NW_027313669.1:0-20279 GCF_040954645.1 Diabrotica undecimpunctata | reverse complement strand
GCGCTATCTCAGAGTTCCTTCTTCAAGACACTGTAATTAGAAGAAAGTGTAAATATTTACAACATATCTCAAATTGTCATTACAACTTCTAGTCGTTGAGATTATCTGTGTAAAGCTACGACACTCAACATTGAAAACACACATATAAAATATAACATTTAAAATATTAGACAAAATACATTTTAAAATTTTGTTGAATAGTTAAAATTTTGTTTGTGACATCTTTTAATGGTGTGTTTTGACTGATCCATAGAGAACAGAAAAAAAAAACAAAACAAAAATAGTGTGGTTTAAAAGGTAATTAGGAGTTCTTGCTATTATATTAATGGAAATAATATTAAACCTGTCTTGATAGTATGCAACACGTTTTGTATACAGGTGTATTATGGTGTGTATATGTAAAAGTAAATCTTTATTTTATTTTTGATGTTTTGTCAGTAAGTAACAATAAATGTTGCTCAATTTATCTATGTCTGACTTTTTATTTATACAAGACGTATTAGATTTTATGAAACACGTTTCCAAGACAACACGTTTTGTATGGTTTTTTTTCCTTTGCCAAAATACAGGAACGCATGCGTTTATCTTTTTGGTTTTTATGTCGCTGCGATGTGATATTACTCTATTGTGAAAATTACGAGATGATTCTCCGATGTACACGTTTTCACAATTGGCACACGGTATGGAGTAAACAACATTCGACGACTCCTGTATTGTGAAAGGATCCTTTGTCTTTGTGTACAACTTCGATACCGTTTTTACATTCTTAGTTGTAATTTTTAAGCCACTAACATTTTTGAAAATGTTCAATAGCTTAGGTGTGAGAACTGAAATATAGGGTAGGCAACCATACGTTATTTTAGATTATGGTAGCTCTGATGTGTTCTGTGTCAATGTCTGTGTCAGTTGTCGGACCTCATTCATCTCATTTTTATGAAAATTTTGGTTATCAGAAAATTGCACAGGAAAAGGAGAACCAAAAATGAGTTTATTCAATAGCCCTGTAGGATAGGAGTTCTCTTGTAGTATAGATCTCAACTTTTTTAGTCCCTTGTCCCTGAACTCGATGTGTGATAAGTTGATAACCCTAGTTTTAAGGGCCAAAACCAGATTTGTTTTCATCTTAGATGGATGTTGAGAATAAAAGTTTATGTAACGGTTACTAAAACAAGGTTTACAATACCACTCCGTCCTTAGCATGCCATCACTGCCACGATGTATAAGCATGTCTAAAAACGGAATCATATTGTCAGCTTCTCTCTCAACCGTAAACTTTAAGTGTTCACACTGGGCGTTAAAAGTGTTTAGAACATCAGTTACTTTGTTTTCAGGGACAGATAAGATCAAATCATCAACATATCGTTTGATAAAAGGTATGTGAAAAGGTATCTTCTCCTTACATGTTCTTATAAGTTCATCCAATACAAAGTTACATAGTATGGGGGATATTTTGCTGCCCATTGGAGTGCCAAAAATTTGTTTAAAAAAATTACCATTAAACAAAAAGATGTTAGAGTCAAAAATGAATGGATCAGTCAAAACACACCATTAAAAGATGTCACAAACAAAATTTTAACTATTCAACAAAATTTTAAAATGTATTTTGTCTAATATTTTAAATGTTATATTTTATATGTGTGTTTTCAATGTTGAGTGTCATAGCTTTACACAGATAATCTCAACGACTAGTAAGTTGTAATGACAATTTGAGATATGTTGTAAATATTTACACTTTCTTCTAATTACAGTGTCTTGAAGAAGGAATAAAGGAATTCCGAAAGCTCGACCAAAAGTCAAAAGAGTGTTTCTATAACATCCCGGCCAAACCTACTGACTGCATCCCTAATAAACTGCTTTCTTTATATATATATATATATATATATATATATATATATATATATATATATATATATATATATATATATATATATATATATATATATATATGTATATAAATCAAAGGTATTCAACTAGTGAATTCAGATGTATAATCGGTCATTCAGGTTGGTAAATAAAAAAGAAGTCGACTACTTCATTAGTTCAATTGAAGACGTTTCGCCTTATATTTCTAAGGCTTCATTAGTTCTTTAAAATAACAACATATGAAAAACAGTTAATAAGATATACAGGTGTTAATAGTTCATAACTTACAACCTAATATGTAGTATATTCTCGATGTTGTATATATACTGTACAATTTACTCAATATTTAAAAGTAACTTAACAAAAAAAAACAAAAACCACAAACTTTGCAGTTAATACTGTTCATATATGGAGATACGAAGATTTAGATATTTAAAACGGACGTTTTACTTCATTTAAAGATGTTTCTCCAATGAAGACAAACAAGCTACTGATTTATTGCAATCTATATAAACGACGCGACGCGATACCCAAAATTTAAGGACCATATGTCACTAAATTCCGATTTCTGTGAGGTTTGAGACACTATTATTAACTTTTACGGGGGTCGTTAAATAATTCGTTGGACGGGTGGATTTGTATGGCGGAAATATTTGATTTTTTTCAACTTGGAAATATGAGGTGACTATGTTATTATTTTAAATGGAAAATAAGACACATTTAACTAAAGAGATAATTGGTTTTATTTATTCCCTAGGATGAGAGAGTGGTAAACCTGGCTCAAATTGTCGATGTCGGTTCTTTTGTTTATTGCAGATGGGTTCTTGAGGATCTCACACATTTCAATAAAGGAGCGTTTCTGATGGTTATTTTGTTTCGCCGGAATTTTGGTATTTGTGAAGTCAATTGATGTTTGGTAGGAATGGCATGTTGTGCAAAGGCACAAGAGGGTTTGGAAAGTCTAATGTCACTTTTATGTGAAGTTATACGCGTTAGGAGGGACCGGCTGGTCTGACCAATGTAGCAGGAGTTGCATTCAGAACAGGGTATCCGATAGAGAACATTCATGTGCTCTAACGAGCTTAGTGGAGTTTTAGACTTAGAGAATAACTTTCCAACGGTTTTGGTATTTTTTAGGGATATTTTGACGAATAAGTTTTTGAATAGCTTAGTAAGCTTGTTTGTAATGTGTGGGAAATAGGAAAGAGAAGCATATTTTGTGGCTGGTTTTGAGGTTAACGGGAAATTGGTCGTCTGTATGCTATTGGATATGGAGGCTAGTATTGCACCGTTAGCTGTTTCCGCGATAGAGTGACCGTAGCTTTTAGAAAAAAGATATCTGTTGATGATGGATATGGGGTTCAGAAGTATGGTTTTTCATCATTTTGTTTTTAAACATTAACGTTGTGCATACTTTTAAATTCATTGAGAAACTTTTACATTTCTTTAAAACTAGGTCTTTTGTTTCATTATTCTAATGAAAAATTAGGTGGACATAGACTAGTGCGGCATCAGAATTATTGGTGGAGAAGTAGCTTATCTGGACTTATGTTAGTTCTACACTAATATTATTCCTCATTTTTACAAAAACACGCAGTTGCTATTTAAGTAAAGCCGAATGAAGGAATTATTAAATAAATTAGTACTGTTCATGAAAATACAAATATTTGATTAATATGTCACTGATTACAAAATAAATTATAAAACGAGTGATTTCTTAAATTAAGTTCCCTTATGACTTTAAATTCGAGTAGAAGTCATGGTACACGGTTGGGGTGACCAATCATTTACGTAGATATTTCATGTCCTCTAATTTCTTTGTACTAATAGGTACAGGTACTTAATAGGTACCTTTCAGCATTCATCAATATTTGCAGGTCATTATGTACTGACAAAGTTTTTCTTCTTGTCCTACGCTCAGTATTAATTATGATAAAATTCTCATCATCATAATTGCATTTTATAAAAACAGCATTGGGCTTTTTATAAAATAAAAACCATTATGACACGTACCTTCTGCGACTTGACCTTTCTCCATTTTGATTTTTGTCCATTTCGTTACAACTATGTTTTTTAAATTCAACAAAATCGTAAAATTCATCCATTTCAGTAACATTGCACGGAATCTTTCTACATGCTGTTCATACAATAAGGTACTACTGACTTTGCTTGTATATAGCAACATTTTTTAAAGCCCCATTTCTGTTGAGATTTTGTCCCCCACAGTTGTCAGAAAAAAAACCATTTCTTGTTTTCCTTCCAGAGCCTCCCCTCGGTCATTTTGTCTCGTCTCACATATAGCAACAAAAATTTTTTAGGAAGATCATAAATACTCAGATTGTAAACAGAACGCTTTCTACGATAATACAACTGAGATACATCTCAGTAATAATTTGTTTTCTTTATGTTTATTAAGCCAAACTATTTCCCAATATCACAAATTGTGTTTAGTAGGGTTTGCAGGTCTTTCTTACTTTCAACAATAATAACTGTATCGTCGGCATAATGAATTTTATTTATATTTTTACCATTTATCTGGATACCTTCTGTACAATTTTTAGATGCTTGTATAAATAACTCTTCGAAGTAAATTATAGACAGTAATGGTGAAAGTGTACAACCTTGTCTCACACATCTACTTATTTGTTGCGCATCCGTACTATTTTCATCTTATCTTACCACAGCCTTTGGGTTCCAATAAAGATTTTGCACTTTGTTAATATCCTTTTATTTTAACTTTTGTTTATCAAAACTGACTTAGTTCTGTTTTCATTGTTTCAGACAAGAAACTGAACGTTTTAAATTATATATAGCTCGTAGGTCGAAGCTTTTATTTTACTTCCATCTTTTTGAGCAAAAAATCCTTTAAGGTAAATCTTTTGCTATTTTATCTTATGTGTATATTTTTGGTTAATTTTAGATGAACTGATCACTGATCATGTTTATGGACTAATAAACAAACTGTCTTTAAATCAATATGAAGAAGCAGTATCCTTTATCTCATGCTCCATTTTTTGACTGATAACCCTTCAGTATCACAGTGAACTTTTGATATATTTACATGTGTTTTTTTAACACTCTTTTACTCTTTTTATTTTCGCTTAAGTAATTTCGCTGCCTTAGAACAGAACTAGTCTATATCCAAAATTGGCTGTTTTTTGTTTTTCTGACCAAAACTTTCCTTGTTACAGTGGGTACTTACAGCAGAAATATTAAAAGTCCAGGTTTAAAATTATTTAAGTAATTCAACTAATACTGAAGTAGTCTATGTCCATTGTCTTAATTTTGTTGGTGCGGAAGTAGTGTAGGTATGTCAACATTTATTAGTTATCTTCTCATCTGCGTTGATTTAAATCAGATATACTAAGTAAAGGACTAGCCTATCTGGATATAGACTAGTTCTGTGCTCGCCAAATCGTGGCAACAAACACTCTAGTTTTTGTAAACATAGATTAGTTTGTGTTATTTGTATCTCAAAATCAACAGTAAAAATTGGTACTCTGAAAACAAACTGTTTCCTGTTTGAGAATTCAAATAGTTATGTTGAGTCGGAGAAGTATATGGTGGCACTGTCACAACAATGTAAGTATTAGTAACATTAATATAATTTATATAGTTCCTGTTTGTACAATTAAATAGTTTAATTTCATTAACTTACGTCTTAGGTTATGTAGATTACTTTTACAATTACATTTTAGCAAATAGTAATTTTTTGTTATTGGCCTATACCTTAGGATTTTATTACAAATATTGTGGAGCAGAAGCCTATTATGCGCTCGAGAGTAAGGAATTATAAAACTGAAGACTGCACTAATGATGTTGACAATAAGGGTGATAAAGAAAGAAACGTCGACAGGTAGTAGTAGAAAACAATCACGCAGGCCTATGTCTTATTTCTATTATCTTTGTACTTCTACGAAGTACAAAGATACATCTCTAAAAAGAAGGAAAGATTTGTTAAATGTTTTTCCTGAATACATTGTATATTTCACATCAAACGGTAAAAACTGCTTTTCGAAAAGAGATAAAATACTGAATATAGTTGGCGAAGATGAAAGAGAAAAAAATGTCTGTGCTATAAAATTATTTCACAGAAAAAAACAGTCAGTGATGGATCATATCAATATTTTTTCGAGAATAGAAGCCATTATTGCCAAAGAATACACAGAGGCAATATATAGATTCAAATCTAAATATTACAAACATGTATGATTTATATAAAGAAGACATGAGTAAAAATATTCAACAATTCGCTAAGTTGTCAATGTATAGATCTTTGTTCAACACAAATGTTAACCTTGGATTCTTCAAACCAAAAAAGGATTTGTGTAAAAAACATAAAAACAGCAATAAAGATGAGAGAAATGAAATGGAAGACTTAATTAAATACCATTTAAAGAACGATGTGCTCGCAAGAGTAGAAAAAGAAAAATCAAAGAAGAGATGTGAAAATGATAATACCTATATTGCAGCAGTTTTTAATATGCAAAAAGTTCTTCAAACGCCCCATTTAGATGTATCTCAGTTGTATTATCGTAGAAAGCTTTCTGTTTACAATCTGAGTATTTATGGTCTTCCTAAAAAAATGTTATTGCTATATGTGGGACGAGACAAAATGACCGAGGGGATCCAATTATTATTATTACTCCAGTGCAAGATTATCTTAATTACAAATATATTATTAACAGTGTATTATATTATCATTTTAAAGTCAATCTAAATGTGTTGTTTTAATTCACAATATCATTATATCGTTAATAGGGTTGATGTAAAAAAAAAATAAATATTTGAGCCAAACTAAAACATTCAATATCTTCACATTATATTTTTTTGAGTTGCGATAGTATTGCAGTCATAGTGCGATATATAGTCCTTGATTTGATTGGTGTAGTGAATCTTAGAGTAATTACTATCGTTTATTTTTTTGAATCTGTCTTGCATCACGATAACACCAAATTGTGTCCTCATTGATTATTCTCTTGCTGAAATCAATGATAGATGTATTTGAAACCTTGCTTACTTTATTGATAATATATGTCATCTCACAGTAACAACTGTAGTATCACCCTCACATCTTAACTTTTTTGAAATGACCGCTATGCCTTTATGGACCAACCAAATATCGTTCTTGATTCGGGTATATTCGGATGTTGCTATGTAGGCATGTTAAAATTAATAACTTTTTTCAGGTCTCTTAATCGTTAGAACTATTGAAGTGTTCGCTTGGCAATTAGCTGGTAATATACAACTAATTTCTCTTTTACTTTAAAGGAATATGCCCTCATATTTACCAAAACCCAAAATCCCTTCCTAACCGTTTACCTTCTATATTAAAATTTTGGTAAACTAGTTTTGCGTAAATAAATACACAAAACTAGATTGCAAAATATGTTTTCCACAAACATTGTTTTGTAGTTTTATGGAAAACGTAACTTTATCATATGTACTTGCAAAAATATAGATAACGGGCAAAGCTTTGTAATGGGTAAAAAATCGCTTTTAGCGCAAATAACAGAGAATAGCATTATTTAAATAGGTTTTAAAGCTTTTATGTGGAGAAAACTTCAATAGTCATAAAAAAATTATATATTAAATAAAAGCCTTTAATGTTAATATATATAATTCATACAATAACAAATAAGTACATGTCTACTTAAGCGGACAACATATTGGAAATTTTTTTATTATTAATTTTACAAAAGTTCTGCGTAGTCTAAAAGCTAAAAAGCAACCATTAGATATCAGTTTTATGTCAGTATTATACGAGGTATGTTCAAAAATATGAATTTTAATCAACGGTTAAGTTCCTTTATATTTCACACATTTGAAAATTGTTATGATAAAAAGTTGCTTGAAATTAAAAACTATGTTTTAATATGCATTTTCATTATTTTAATTAAGTTTTTATTTTTAAAAGCTTCTTTCCAAATTACAGATACTGAGCATTTTTATCATTTTATATGTTATAAACGTGACAATAAAGCAAGAGCCCCTGAACTCCAGACCTTAGTCATTTTATAAAAATTTGTTATTTCATTCAGAATATTGTTAAAAATTACATCATTCATTGCCAGATACTTATCATCGTGGCAACCCCTTGACAAACAATCTAAATGTGTATTTAATTGTAATTGTACTTACGTTGTAGTATAAAAGCAGATTCTTATACAGGGCTGATTCTTATAAAAAAAGCAGGACGGTCGAATTCTTCGTGAATTAAACATCGAATCGAAAAAATGAAAATATATGTTGAATATTTTTGAACAACATATCTAATAACACCAAATACAACCCCTAACCACACCCCCTCTACCAATTAGTGGGTAAAATTTGAAATAAATCTTAAATGGTAACTCCTTTCTCCAGATTTAGCCATACGGCTCCCACTCCCTATAAAGGAAAGTTCACTCATCGCAGATACCTAAGGTATCAAAAGGATTGAGTTTTGGTGGGACTCTTTCCGTAATATCGAACCCTATTGGGTGACTTGATATGCTGAAGTTTCTCCCAAAAATTCTCTTACACTTCCGAACGTCGAGAGTAGTACAGATTTCTGCATGGTCTGATAAAAATGTTTAGTTAGACTCACTTTTTTATGTTTTCTAGGTTCTTCGGAATGACTCCAGTTGTAGAAAGAATAATTAGTATCGTCTGGGTACTTTTCATTCTCCATTGTCTCATTATTTGTATTTCCAGATATCTGTGGTTGGCGATCCTTTTGTTGTATTTAACACGCAGATTATTGTTGTTAGGTATAGCCACATCGATTAGTATTGTTTGTCTCGTTAGTTTATTAACTAGTACTTGACCTAGTTTATTGTGTGCTACGTGCTACTGTTTTGTATATAAGCAAAAGTGCGGTCCCAGTATAGCTTGAAGTTGTCATTTTAAAGCATACTCTCTGGGACCTATTAATAAAATGGGAGATAATTGCTTGGACTCCTTTTCTTCTTACGACTGTGATCTGCCCACCGTTTGCTCGTACTCTCAGTTGCTCTACACACGTCTGCTATCTCCTCTGCTTGTCAACGTCTCTCGCACGCACTATCGCCGCAACAGTCTCTCCAAAACCTCCTGCACCAAACTCCTATCTCAAAGGAACCCAATTTGTTCCTAGTCGAAAGAATTAACACTTAAATGTGTCGATAGCAATTAAAGTAAACTGTATACGCAAGCTTAATCAAGCCATTCATAGCGATGCTGAGAATATTTATATTCCACTATGCATCAACAATTTACCCATATAAATTACCATCATTCTTATACTCATTGCGTCGGGTAAGGACAATAAATATACAAAGACGGTTGCGTTTCGATTTAATTTGAGTCTCTTACCACTCCCTGACACGTGTTTCTGGGTCTACCCGTCATCAGAGAGAGTTTGTAAGAAGACTCAAAATCTGGGTAGACCCAGAAACACGTACCAGGGAGTGGTAAGAGACTCAAATTAAATCGAAACGCAACCGTCTTCGTATAATTAACACTTAGTCGACTAGTACCAAATATACTATATACCTGTTTGTTAATTACAGGATGTACTTTCATTGTCCACTGCTACCAATCCTTGGGGCTCATTCCACAGACACAAAACACCTTTCACAATTATTATTTGACGAGAACTCTGCTAACATTTACTGCAGGATATGAAACAAATACAACTTGCTTCTTTCGACGTTTCAGCACAGTAATCTTTTTTTACCCGGGCAAAAACTGACTTTCTTCACTTCAATCCCTCTTTTTCACCAATCAAACACACACATCTTACATACCACGCCATCCCTTTGACCAATCAAATTCTGTGACTTGTCAAACATAAGCTCAATGCTATTATGATATCACATAACCTTGGTATTTCCAAATTTTACATAAATAAGATCTTCTCTTTGTTTCTCAGTTTCTAGAGACAATACAGCTAATACTACTTCGGTTATTGCCACATATACCACCAAACTTTCTAATTCTTTGTCCAGTTTCTATGTAAACAAAAGACTTAAACCTTATGTTATAAAATTGCTATTTTTGGGTTATTAACATTAATTGTTAATGAGAATTTCTCCATGGTTTTCATATATAAACGTACAATATCTATTCTCGTATCTGCTACTTTTTAATAAATTAGAAAAACCATTGCTCATTCAATTTGTTTATTAGATTTTAATAAATTTAAACCATAACAATATAAATATTTATATGACAGTTAAACTCAGAAAAATGCTAATTTTTACGATATAAACTTAATATAAAATATATAAAACCCAAAATAAAATTTAATCTAGATACATAAACTTTCTTATTCACAAACAGTTTTATTGGATTTATTTACAGAACATTCAGTCTATATTTTCCATTCCAATACGAACAAAGAATTGCATTTTCAACCTCTTACATAGCTTTAACGCCCATATTTCTTCTCAATATCCGGGCTTTTCTATAGTTTTTATCCGGCCATCTCATCAAGACCATTTGTATGATCGGAACGTTCGCCATGATGACGAGAAAGCTGTCGAGAATTATGCGCCGCATGATCAGGATCAAAGGTAGCCATGGAATGCCCTTATTCGAATCAAATCAGAAGTAGTATAACTCGCATAAGTGGAATATGGGGTAAATGGGGTACGAAAGAGATGTTTTAAAGAGAATTTTTTTTAGATTTTACGTGTGCTTATGAATTTTTATGATGTTTATATACTTGTCTATTACTAGTTTTTTAGTTTAATATAAGACTGAAGACAAATATATTATGCAACTTGCAACATATTTGAAAATACATGATAATTATAATCATGTATCTGTTTTTTTTTAAGTTTTCTTATAGAATTAAATCTCAAAATTTTCTGATTACAAAAGAAATAAATTAGCCAAATATTTTCTTATCGTGGTAAACATTCTCTTCATGCTTAATCGTGCTTGTCTATTCTGCAAGGTAAGCATAACTTTGTAGAAGCTTCTTCTTCTTCTAGTTTCATGACAGTATCGATCGTTGGATATAAATTTGGCTACCATATTTGCTATCGTGACTGTATTAACAGTGGCTCCAAATAATGATATGGCCTCTCTTCCATATCATTGTCTTAGATATTTCAGTCATGAAGTTCTTCTTCTACCAGGACCACGTTTACCTTGGAGTTTTTTTGCATATTCCGATGTAAAAGTTCATATTTTTCAGGGTGACTCAAAATGTGGCCGAAGTATTCCAGATTCCGTCTCTTTATTTTATTGACCAGTTTTGTTATTTGGTTTAGGCTTCTAAGGATCTTCTCATTTCTAACACTGTCGACAAAACTTATTCGTAGTAGTCATTTGTACAATTATATCTCAAAGGCTTTCAAGCATTTAAGCATCGCCTCAGGATCTACGCTTCCGATTCATATAGTAGCACTGGAAAAATAAAGCAATATGTCATTCGAACGACCAGGTCAATATTAAGATCGTGGCTGCAAAGTACTTTCCTTATTTTTACAAAAGTGGCTCTGAATTCTTGTATGCAGCTTTTAATTTCGACGGTTGGATCCCAGCTGACATTTATATTGCTGCTGAGATACACGAGTTTGTGCACTCTGTCCTGTATGGTTATTTCGACTTTTATACCGTCATCCTGTATACAGTTTTGTTTGCTAACTATAATTTTTTAGTTTTTTAACGTTAAATCCTTAAAAATAACAATGAACCGCTGGAAAAGTGGAGTGTAATTAAAGAAGAGATTAGGACTTCAAGCACTAAGTTTTTACTACCTGATAAGAAAAAAAGAAAGACTGGATGACTGCAGAAATCCTTAACATGATGGAAGAGATGCGAAGAAATCGAACAGTGCGAAAAGGTATACGACTATCACAATATGCATAAGAAGATAAAGGAACTCACAACAAAGAAAAGCTACAATATTTTATCGAAAGAGCTGTGCGATGATAATGGAAATCTACAACTAGACCCCGACAAAATAGTTAGAATCTGGGAAACTTATGTGGAACAACTGTTTAATGATGACCGTCCTAGTAGGTATACACTGAGCAATGATGATACTGGCCCGTCTATTCTAAAATCAGAAGTGGAGAATGCTATAAAGGGTCTTAAAAATAACAAAAGACCAGGCAACGATAACGTATACATGGAAGTATTGAAAATGCTGTGCGAAACAAATAATCAATTTCTAGACTCACTCGTCAGACTCTTTAACAATATTTATAACAGCGAGGAGTTTCCTGAAGACTGGCTAGAGTCAACTTTTGTTGCCATACCGAAAAAACCAAAAGCAAAGTCTTGTGATCAACATCGGATGATAAGTCTAATTAACCACATTTCGAAGGCATACACCAAGGTTATTTACAACGGAATAAGCAAAAAATGCGAGGATAACATTGGAGATTCGCAGTTTGGGTTTCGGAATTCTTTTGGGACAAGAGAAGCACTTTTTAGTCTACAGGTACTCATCCAGCGCTGCAGAGATATGAACAAAGACGTGTACATATGCTTTATAGACTACGCAAAAGCATTCGATAACGTAAAGCACGAAAAGATAATTGAAGTTCTCCATAAGATCGGAGTCGACTACAGAGACATTCGAACAATAGCGAGTCTCTATTGGGGTCAAACAGCTAAAGTGAAAGTAGGATCTACATTGACCAATAAAATTGAGATCAAGAAAGGGGTACGACAGGGCTGTATCTTGTCTCCTATTTTTTTTAATATATACTCAGAAGAAGTATTTAAGACAGCGCTCGAGGAAAGCACAGAAGGCATAAAGATAAATGGAGAAATAATTAATAACATAAGGTATGCTGATGACACTGTGATTTTAGCAAGTAGCATGGAGGAACTGAGTTGCCTAATCAGTAAGATACAAAAAACAAGTGCACAATACGGACTCAGACTAAATATCACAAAAACCAAATGGATGTTAGTAAGCAAAACCCAACAACCACCACAGCAACTGATATTAGACAATGAAAGAATTGAACACGTGGATTCGTACATCTACTTGGGAACAACAGTGAACTCAAATTGGGATCAAGCGAAGGAAATACGTATAAGAGTAGAAAAGGCAAGAGCATCGTTCACTAGCATGAAGCAAATTTTCACCTCTAAAAGCCTCACCCTACCTCTCAAAATTCGACTTCTGAAATGTTATTTACTCCCAGTTTTGTTATATGGAATGGAGGCGTGGACAATGACCGCAACATTGATGAAAAAAGTAGAAGCCTTCGAAATGTGGGCTTACCGACGTATATTACGTATATCCTGGACTGAGCACGTGACCAACGAAGAGGTACTACGCCGGATAGGTAAAGAGAGAGAGGTAGGAATAAGTATAAAGAAAAGAAAGTTGGAATACTTGGGTCACGTTATGAGACATAATAAATATAGAGTACTACAGCTGATCATTCAAGGGAAAATAGACAGCAGAAGGGGTCCAGGCAGGAGAAGACACTCGTGGCTCCAAAACTTGCGGCAATGGTTCGGATTGTCATCTGCTGAACTATTCAGATCTGCCGTAAACAAAGTC
This sequence comes from Diabrotica undecimpunctata, assembly GCF_040954645.1. NCBI lineage: Eukaryota > Metazoa > Arthropoda > Insecta > Coleoptera > Chrysomelidae > Diabrotica > Diabrotica undecimpunctata. The sequence goes on along the minus strand of NW_027313669.1, from coordinate 6,916 downwards.
AGAATAGCCATGTTGATTGCCAACGTTCGGAACGGACAAGGCACATGAAGAAGAAGAAGAACGTTGAATATTAATCCATACTGATCAAAGGTTTGTGACTTTTTGTTTATTATATTTTGAAGGTATTCTCTGCAATTAGCCAGCACTAAGGTATTATCGGCATATATAGTATTGTTTACGGTTACACCATTAAGAATAATACCTTCTGTTGTCTCCATTAGGGCTTTCTTGAACATTTCTTCTAAATACAACTTAAGGGCGATAGTATACAGCCTTATTTTTTATATTTATTTCATCCAACAATTCTTGTTTAACCTTTTTGTAGCGTAACGTTTTTGTAGAAGCTAGGAACGGTTTATCTTTAGATATCTGGCGATGCCAAAGTTTGGTTAGTGTTCTCCAGACATTCCTTCCTCTTCAGGGAAGGATTATTTATACCTCGTAGCCTATCTGCCTTTCTGTTAGGACAAGAATGAACCAGAAATAAACAAATCGGTAGCAGCCATGTTTACTATTGAGCTAGATCATGTTACAAAATATACATGGCCGAATAATGAAGAGTTACTGTTAAAAATTTAACTATTCACTATTGTTTATTACCGACCAAGAACGTCTAAAACTATTACTTTTTAAAATATTTTTACTACTTACCGTTATCATCGTATTTGGAATAGTAACTTCCGCTGTAAATGAATATTCTAAATTTTCTGGTTTTGTTCTATCCAATGTTTAACATTTTTTCTCTAGGAGTTTTTTCCAAAGGTTAGGTTTTTGAACTTAATTTTTTTTTTTATTTTTCAGTAGCACTTAATTGTAAGCAAGAATTATGCATCAACAAATTTTAATTTATAAGGCGATTTTATTGGGATTAATATGATATCACTGAAGATGAAAATTCTGTATTTTGTATGAACATTTTAAAAACTCAACATCACATAGGATATAAAAAAATTTTTAAAGTACTTAAAAACTTTCTATTTATACCATAATTAGAATTTAATGTTAAATCCATTTTAAGGTTTTTTTTTTATTAACACCTGTGCGGTGTTTGTATACTGCTATCTGGTCACAAATGACCAATTATCAGTTATTTTATGACCTAACATAATAACATCAAATGCTTAAATCTAAGGCTTACCCTATGGCTTACTCTTATTTTATCTATTAACTAATGCACTACAACTAACATGCAATAATTTCACAGCACTATACTCTGCTTTTTACACTAAACTTTTACCCATTTACACTAGCTCAAATGGTTTTGTTCTTATGATTCTTCTCTTTAGTTGTCAAGAAGCTGGATTGCCTCGACATTCACATGACTACGCAGCCTCTGCTCGTGACTTGCTGCTGTTCTCTTGATTATTTCGATCACAGTTTCCATACCCAGGTCCTGGTGGAGGTTGCTGTTACGGATATACCAAGGAGCATCAACAATGTTTCTCAGTACTTTGTTTTGAAATCTCTGGATAATATGTATATTACTAGCTTTGGTACAACAGCCCCAGAGTTGGCACCCATATACCCATACTGGACTCAGTACTTGTTTGTAGATGGATAATTTATTATGAATTGATAATGTTGAATTTTTTCCAATCATCCAATACAATTTCTTATATCTAATATCAAGCTCCCCTCTTTTCTTTTTGACATGGACTTTCCAGCGCAGCTTCGCGTCTAGGGTGATGCCCAAGACCATTTTAAGTAAACTTTATTTAACCCCTTCCGCTCCATGCCAACTCTGATTTTGAAGTAAGGAGCTGTATACCAGCAAAGTTTTTTAATGAAACATTAAAAACTTGCTTTTGATGGAGGAGACCCATGTCATCACAATAGCAAGAGATAAGTCACAATCGGCAGAAGAGGTCAGTCATGAAGTAGCTTTAGGTATAATTGCTACCTTCGAGTGTCAATTTTTGTTAACTTTGGATTTGGTGAACTTCACGAGACTGTGCTATGCCGTATTAAAATATCTTGACAATTATAAAATCAAAAATCATCCAGAGAATTTTTTAAAAAATAATCAATTTGGTAAAGTCGTTTGTTATCTTTTTTGACAAGGATTTGTAATTTCTGGGTATTTGATCTTCTCGACCATCTCTTTTTGGTCACATGCCATCGTTCAGGTAAGCCTTGCATTTTAATATAACATCCTATCCGGTGTAAAAGTAAAACCTTTAATGGTTTGCTTTTAAATAAAATTTATATCGTATACTTCTTGCATTTTGACGTCAATTTGTTTCAGGCCTTTTATTTATGTTGTTCAGAAACCCTGTTTTCTTTTGAGACACTCTAAGCGAACAAAGAGTTGCTTTTCCGGAAAAGATTGAAACGTTACCTACGAAAAACAAAAATTATAAGATATGATCCATTTAGCGGAATTAAAAAAAACCGGTGAAAGCATCACACAAAGAAATTAGTGTTGGTTCTAGTACTTTTAATAATCTGTAATAATCCTTTTTTTTATAAATAGTCTGGTGTGTGCTAAAGGGGCGACCACGAACTCCCCCGCCTACCTAGTACCTAGGTACTTAGATAATATTTTTTGAACATATAATAAGTTTTTATTTTACTTTATTGTATTCAAAAAGGAACCCAATTCCCAAAGCATGAGCGAAAGTTTTAAATGATTAAATAATGAAACTATAACAATATAATCGAATAAAGTTTATTTATAAATCTACGTTAACTTATATACAATAACAAAAACGACTAGCTACAAACAATGCTTTAATTCTAATGTCTGATTAGTGATTCAAATAAGTAAGAGTAAACACTATATTTTAGATTTAAAAGTTAGCTGCATACTAATTGCAACTGCGTCTTTTCTTCTTTAGGTACCGTCTCCTCTAAGGAGGTTGGTAATCATCACAGCTATTTTCACTTTTTGAGATTGCAGCTCTGAACAAGTCGACGGAACTGCAATTATAACACTTTCTAGATTGTTGAGCCAGGAGATGCGTCTTCTTCCAATACTTCGTTTTCCCCTGTATTTTTCACTGCATATGGTTTGTAGCAACACATATTTATCCCCTCTTATAACGAGCCGAGATATTTTAACTTTCTTATCTTAATCGTATTCATGATTTCAATTTCCTTTGTCATCTTTCTGAGGACCCTAACATTTGTTATTCGGTCTACCCAACTTATTTTTAATATTCTTCGGTAGGTCCACATCTCGAATGCTTCAAGTCGATCTCTCACCTCTTTTCTTTAAGGTCCAGGCCTCCACCCTACGCAGCCCGAAAACACGTATGAACGTAATATTCCTATTTTGAGTTGCAAACTAAGGTCTCTACTGCATAATACTTTCTCATTTTATTAACTGTTGCCTAGCTTCTAAATTTTCATTTTTTTTCTTCTGTATACTCGCTATTTTCATTAATATTGTACAGATATATGTATTTTTTACTTTTTCTATTGGAACCCCTCTTATGTTTAAAATATTTTGTTGTGTTTTGGAAATTGTCATAATCCGCTTTCCTCAATAGCATTTACTACATTATCTAAAAGTGTCTGTAGATCTTGTATATTCTCTGCAATTAGTATAGTATCATCGCATATCTGATATTGTTGATGGGTCTGCCGTTGACTTTTATTCCAATTGTTACATTTTCGAGTGATTTTTTAATTATTTCTTCCGAATATAGATTGAACAATAAGGTAGATAATATGCAACCTTGCCTTACGCCTCTTTTTATCTTTACTTCCTCCGAAAGTTCTTTGCTACTCTGACTTTTGCTGTTTGGTTAAAGTAGAGATGAGTTTATTATTTTAAGTCCTTTTTTGTCAATGTGTTTATCTTTAAGTAACTGTAAGACGGACGGTCGGACCTTATCGAACGCCTTATTGTAATCAATAAAACAAACAAAAGAGTGTTGGTTTACATCCATACATTTTTCCATGAGGACGTTAAATCCAAATAATGCCTCTCGGGATTACCCATGCATTCTAAATCCAAATTGGGTTTCAGTGATGTCTTGTTCACTTTCCTGAAAATTCTTAAATGGATCATTTTTAAGAATATTTTTAGTATGTGACTGATTAGACTAATATACGGTGGTCATTATAATATTGATATCGAGGCAACTAAAACAGATGGAGATATTACGTAAAGAAATTGGTTTGAAATAAATGTTGATTTGAGCCAATCTCTCGGAATAATACCACTCTGAGATAGCGCGTTATCAGATTTTGCCAGATTTATTGCATGTATTATTTCATCCTGTTACATTTGGACCTATATTATGTTCCTCGCAATCGTTTATGCTATCTTGTTGTGTCCTGTCATCCTCAAACAATTCTTGTACGTATTATCTCCATCTGTTTAGTTTGCCTTTGATATCAGATATTATTTTACCATTCGTATAAACCAGGGTGTTACTATTGTTGGACATTTTTTTACCTGCTAATTCTTTAATTTTTTTGTGCAATTCAAAACTGTCATGATTTTTCTGGAGTTCTTCTATCTCTAAACATTTCTCGTTGTACCACTTCTTTTTAGCTGCCGGTATTTTTTATCTTCTTTTGTCCATTAGTTGCCGGATCTCATCTGTCATCCATGGAGTCTTAGCTTCATCGATTTTGTGACGCAAACTGACTTAATGAAGTCTAATTTAGTAATATTTTAATTAACGTTATATTTATTTAGCCTATTTCCAATAAAATCAACTTTTCTTTTTGCCGTTTTATCAAGTTTTTTTTCGAATCTATGTGCAGTTCTAATTTTCACATATACTTCTGCTTGAAAATTTAACAAAATGTCTGTAAATTGAAATATGTCAGGATGTGATTTATAAAAACTTTCGTTAAATTTCGAGTGAAACGATTCACATGCGTTTGTAGTAAATATAAGAGATGGCAAATTTGAAGCCCACATGTAAGGTGGAAATGTTGAATCTTCCGTTAAATAATTATCAACTAGGTAATCACAAAATTGCAAAACTCTGTCATCTTCTGGCATAATATTAAAAAGGTCATCAGAAAGAAAGTCACCAGTATCATTTGGATCTAAATAAGGAATGCCGAAAAACAATTTTAAATATTTTCCAATAACAGTTTGATTTTAATATTCCTAGGACAAACCTAAATTTTGAATTTTTCGGTACCAATTTTGTGTGAAATGAAATTTGCAACAATAAATAATAATGTGGGGCCACACATTTTGAATTGCTATTTCAAAATCAGAAATTATTTGATTCGGTTTAAATTTAAATTCAAATCTGTACATATGATTATTAATGTATCAAAAGTGGTTTTGTACGATTGCTGTGATTTATTTGTTAACAAACAAAATACTAAAGGAACATAAAAACCATTTTTGTAACCATGCATAGTAAACACTTGACAAATATTTAGAACAGTATTGAAAAGTTCCATCTACATTACACCAAAAGTAAAGATTTGTGAAACAACTAAAAATTGCGGAATTATTTTTCATAGATAATAAAAAGTTTTCACCTGTAATTGTTTTTAAATATAAGTTCACTAACACTTGTAGAACTTCTTCCTGTGACTTGGGCAATGAGGGTGTGGATATTCGTCTTGCAGTATAGATATTTCTTTGAACGCAAGAAATGTCTTTCGTTGTCAGCGGTAAATTTCTGAAATTTTCCTTCCTCAATTCCTTGTGGACAATCTTTAAAGGTTTTTCACATATATCCATATATCTTTTACAGCTTTCCTCTGTGTAGAATTACTAAAAATTTGCCGGTCAACGTTTATATCTGGAGCATGATTATGCTCCACCGATTTTTCAAGAATAACGTAATTTTCATCACCTTCCTTTGTGTACACTTTTTGTTGTCATCCTTTTTTGATGCATTGCCATCTAACTTTTCCATCTTTGGAGACATAGGCATTTGAATATTTATATTCATTAATTATTAATAAAAGTTCTCTCCTTTGACTAAACATACTCGTTGGTTTCGTCATTTAAAAGTTAAAAACGAACGGACAAAACTATACCGTAATACTTGCAACTGGAGTGAATAACTGAAAATATTCTTACTTTCAACTATAATCAAATTTGGAATTTCCTGTCATTAAGACTTAATCCTCAACTTTCTCGGCGATAAGCCAGCAGGTACTTGAGATTAATGGGCCCAGCTGGTTCGTGGGGCAGTTAAATAACGCCGCTAAAAAGAAAGTTCTTGCACGCATATATTTTTTTTTGTTTTCTCTTTTTGTTAAGCTAGAATAAATGGATTGTGTTAAATTTATTTTCTAACTACGAATAAATAGTTTTTGTTTCATCATATTGTTTTTGTGTCATTATTTTTTTTATTGTTAGGAAATAATTATTTATTTAATATGAACAAAAACAGAGAGTAAAAACGAGTATCATTATGTATATATTTTTACACCCCTACCACAACTAGACCGCTGGCGTCTAGTAGCCAAGAAAACTTCAAAAATTCACCATAAAATATAAATACCTAATTAATTTAACCCCTTAAGTGCCTTAAGTTTTTGTTTCGTCATGTTACACAATTAATTACAAACGTTAATTTGCAATCTAACTATAAATGCATTAGATAAGAGACAAAATTGCTAGCAACCTTAACTACTAGTGAGTTCATAGATGATCTACTCAACAAAATTAAATCTAAAACTTTGCAACATCATCTCGCGAAGTTCTTTGCTGCCTTCCAAACTTCCACTAACTACTTATATATAAGGGTCCCCGCTGAGTGAACGCCATATTGCATTAGCTCAAAACGAGCTGTTGGTTAATAAAATCAAGAATATAAAGGCAAAGAAATGTTCACACCCTCGAAATCCCGCATACTACTATTTTTTTTGTGACGTTAAAAATTCAACTTACGTAATAACGGGGACAAAATATTAGGTTAAAAAGTTTTCTGTAAGTAAACTTAATTTATTCCTGTTATTTTTAACACTCTGAGATAGCGCG
>NW_027313668.1:0-20302 GCF_040954645.1 Diabrotica undecimpunctata | reverse complement strand
CGCGCTATCTCAGAGTATGCGAAACTTTAAATAGATACGAGATATATTTCTTCTTTTTTTCAGAAAATAGATATCTACATGTAATTAATAAACTAGATCTGTAATTTCATAACAACATGGATTCTGTTGAAATCTAGTGTTTAAGTCAGTTTTTTATTGACAATCATATTTTTGCATGATTTGGTGTGAAGGTTTTGTCTGGTAGTTGATGAAGTTAAAATTGAATCTACTCTTATATTTTCAACACAAATAGTTACAATATTAATGAAATTAAATGATGATATTTACCATTTCTTCTTTATAGTAGGCATTTCTTCATTAATACCTTTAGTGGACTGGATTCTGGTTTAATCACTTGCACTGGGATTTTATTAGGTCTGAAGGTTCTATAGAATAGAGTTCTATTCATTTAACTACATTATTAAAAAAATTGAATTACCTTTAGGTACACAAATTTTAAGTAATTTGTCTGCATAATTATCTGTACTTTTTTAAGATGTTCGATATCTTAGGCCTATCTGAAAATCAGTATCCTGAACCAAGCTAGTATATCACCAAAATTTTGGATTAAGCTTACGTCTGCTTCATAGACTACAACTAAGCCTTCGATAGATTTAAAATAATAAATAACAAAAATCTGACTATAAGGTTACAGTAGACATATAATAAGCTAATTGATTGCTATATGACGAATTATAACAACAAATAGTGTCAAAAAAGGAAAGTGCCAGAAAAGGTTTAGTAATTTCTGAGATAGTAAGTGCAACTACATTGAACATTTGTTCTTTTTATTATTCCTCTTCTTCTTCTCTTCAGTTCTAATTCCGAAGGGATTTTCTTAGATAATAAGTCATTTCATGTTTTCTGTGCCTGCTCTCATAACACGTCAAAGTATTTCAATTGTTGAGATGAATGATGGGAGAGCCGTTTGCTGACCTTTAATTTTTTTTTAATTAAATTTTTTGTCTGTGGACAGTCCATAGATTTTAATATTATTCTGTAACACAATATTTTAGTGACGTATATCTTCTTCTTTTCTTTTGTTGTAGGATCCAGAATTCACATTGTATGTCAGTTTAGGAATATTAAGTAGTTGAACGTTGGTCAACTCATTATTCCTGTACTTAGATTGCTTAAAACTTAATTTGTAACCGATAGCAAATATTCTAATTAGAGTAGGTATATAAAAACCAGGTAACAAATATTTATATATGTATCATAGTTAGACACTCCAACGTAGAAAGAACCACTCAATACGATTCGTTGAGTACTATATCCTGAGCGAGTGGGAAAAGAAACCAGAAGATCCGTGTGAGACTCTTTTGACAAACAAAATCTACGAAATTTGTTATGGTTTGTATAATGGATTAAAATTTGTATAAATATAAACTCCTTTGAGTGTTTCTAATCAGGCAAAAAAATAAATGCAAAGGAATACGATGATAATCGTGTAACTATTTTTTATTAAAACGTGTATTTTTTTCTCATAATTCCATTTCTTAAGTATTATCTACAAATCTTCGCTCATTTAATTTTACCTCCTATTTTAACCTTTTTTTTTTATTTTTTGCAGCGTTTTGCAATTGGTATTGACAATTTTGACAAGACATTTATGTCGAAATAAATTTGACAAAAAAATACCAAAATATTATATTTTTTTAATTTCCCGCTTATTTACAATCTGAAGTAAATTGTGTAAATGCTTTATCCAGACAATTTCCTATTATATTTTAATTTAAACAAAAATTATTTGTAAATTTGGGATCTACACAAACATATAAAAATACCTTAGTTTATGAATCTTGTTAAAAATCACTGTAAGTGTGTCGCTTTAGTTTCAATTAGGTAGTGATCTCATAAGGTTCGCCGTAGATTGTTACGATGTTTTTCAAGCAGCAAGATATTTTGGGAGCAATTTGAATCTCTTCTTTAACAATCTGACTTGAAGGTCATGCTAATGAACTTATGGTGCACCGTTAATAAGCATAGGACTTTTGATCGAAACCTCTCGAAGATATCTAAATTAGACCTAGGCGTTGATCCCCACAGTTGGGGTCTCCTACCTTGTTATGAAAATATATTTGTAATCTTTTACCTATATCCAATAAAATCTGCTAAACTTAAGGTCGTTGTTTTCATTTCATGAATATATCTTCTTCCATATAACCGCCTCTAAGGTTCATACCCAGTATTTGACATGGTCTTTTTGTTGTAACTCTTGGTTATTTAAAGACACTGGTGGGCATAGTTTTTTCTATTAGTAAATGTATATGGATTGACTTGCTTTCGTTTACTATATTCTCCACTGTCTTAGCCAAATGTGTATTTTGTTAAAATTGGCTGTATAGCTAGAAAGTAACGTTGAGGTTTGGGTGTAAAGCTAAATTTGCTTTGTCATCTGAGTACGTTGCTGCGATGATCTTGGTCGTAGTAGATTGGCTGTAAATATCAGGTAAAGAACAGGTCCCAGAAGACTACCCTGTGAAACCCCTAACTTTAATTAAATTTAGACTGTATAGTAAGTTTGTAAGTAGACCAGTGTACCCAACGCTATCAAAGCCTTAAGAAATATCCAAAAAGGTAGCTGAACAGTATTTTCTTTCTTTTGAGCTTATAAATGAAATTACAAATTCTATGTATTTGTTCATTGGTAGCATGTTGCTATCTGAATTTAAACTGATAATGAGCATTAGATGCATTCTGCAAGAATGGTTTAACCTATCCCGTACTTTTTAAAAAAACTTGTATCATCGGCAGCAGCTAATAGGTCTACATAATTTAATGTCTTTTGCAGGTTTACCTGCGTAGGAATTGTAATTTGTGCCACTTCAATGGATTTTTAAGATTGCATTGAATATCTGTGTCAAGTACATAAAATCCTTTTATGGAGAGTTCTTTGAGGATTTGGCGGTTTTGAGGTTTTTTAAGACAATCTTGAGGTCAAAATATGACATAACACAAGGCGTATTTTAAAAGTCTATGTTATGGCAGAATAGCCACAACAGTGAAGATTGATTCAACTTCCAGCAGTCCAATTCATAACATTTGGAACTGAGATATAAGATTCTATGATCTATTTTATTTTAAAATTTTATTAAACTATTTGAGTAGAAACAATTATTTTAAATATGTAAAAGTAACATTGACAAAATAATCAATAAAATGTAAGTTGATAAATCTAAGTTAAGAAAGTAAGAAACTATTTTATTTTATTTTAATTTCAAATTATTTAATATGAAAATATGATAAACGTACACCTTAGGGGAGAATTTTTAAGTAGACAAATATTAGCCTAATTCTGCAATATAATGCATGATAATTTGGCTTAAGTTACTAATGTCCGTTCTCTTATTAACAGCGTTAGGGTGTTTAAGTATTGAATACATTTCCAAAAACTGTCTTTTAACGAGATTGCGTTTATTGCCAAGAATCTTAACTTCATTAAAGTCCATGTAAAGTAATGGTGATTGGAGTCCAAGTACATATTGGGCAGAACATGTTATTAACTGAATTATTCGATATTTCTGAGTTGGTCACCATTGGGTATGTCATTTAAAGAGGAATCATAAACAAGTTAATAATAATGAAAAATAAAATATTTTCGTTTTACCAAAATAAAATTTTTGTTATATTTATATTTTTTTTAGTTTTTCAAGAACTCATATTTTTGAAAATATGGCAACATTGGTTGAAAATTGACACAAAATTAATGACATACAATCAAAATGGAAATATATTAAAAATTGATGTCAAAGCAGGAATTTTTAAATGAGAATTATAGAAAAAGTATGCGTTGAAATACAGAATCCATATTTAAGTCATCAGTCATAATAAATACCTATTTCAAATTTCAGTTATATTTACGTCCCTTTTACCCTTAGCATTACCAAACAACCTACTACTTATCAAACATTCATATAGAGATCATATCGATGTTTTCGTTTAAGATCATTTAAATAATGTAATATGTATTGCTCAGAACTATAAAGATCGAGTAAGAATATATCACCAATTTGTATTCTAAATAATTGCAAAAAGAAATATAGATGCGAAACATGTGCCGAAATCGAAAACATTGCGAAGGGCCAGGTCAATGATGTCGATATGATGACGCGTCACCTTGCGGCTAAGATTGATTTATGGTGGGTCTAGATAATTAACGAACGCAGGCAGAGGGCAACATCGAGGGACAGACAAATCCTGCAGCAACCCTGCCCGCTCTGCCCTTATCCTCATCCACAAACACCAAACAGCCCCGACCACTGTCGGCTGTCGCAAACGATCATAATTGTTCTTGCACGGTACGTTTCAATCATCAATCACTGAGAGTTCGCTCCGTCTCGCTCTCTTTCCTTATAAATTATTCTAAATTAAATGCCACATAGCTGTTCCACATAGTAAAGGTGTGAATATGTACGAGAATCACGATTTACTTTTTATACTAATCAAGATTTAAAATGTAGAAAAACCAGCAAATGTTATTAACAAAAAAATTTCTTGAAATATTTTTTTTTTATTTTGTTCACAAAATCTTGCATTTTGTATAATTTGATATATAATGTTTCTTCTTCTTCAAGTGCCCTGTCCGTTGCGAACGTTGGCTATTAACATGCAATTCTGATCTTATTTGCGGCGCTTCTGAATAGTTCGACCGATGTGAGCCCGAACCACTTCCTCAGATTTTGGAGCCACGAGTGTCTTCTCCTGCCTGGCCCTCGCTTGCTGTCTATTTTTCCTGGACAATCAATTGCAGTAGACGGTACTTATCGTGTCTCAATATGTGGCCTAGATATTCAAGCTTTCTTTGTTTATTGTATTCACGATTTCTTTCTCCTTTCCGATTTTTGGATTACTCTGTGTGGTGACATGTCGGTCCAGGATATACGAAGAATGCGTCGGTACACCCACATTTCGAATGCTTCTAGTTTTCTCGTGAGCGTCTCCGTCAGCGACAGGCCTCCACACCATACAGTAAGATCGGAAAAATGTAGCATTTAACTAGACGTAGTTTTAGGGGAAGACAAATCCCTGCTTATGAGAGCTTTTTCATATTGCTAAATGCTGCTCTAGCTCGTTTCTATTCTGCCTTAATTTCTGTGGCCTGTTCCCATTTTGCATTTACGTTGGTGCCAAGGTACACATAAGATCTACATGGTCAATTAGTATGTTACTTATCCGTAACTGTCGAGCAGGCTGTTGCTTCCTGCTTATCACATCCACTTTGTCTTCTTGAAGTTGGCTCAGGCCGTATTCCTCACTAACTGAATAAACTCTTTCCATTACCTGCTGTAATTCGTCTATGGTACTGGCAAGGATCACCGTGTCGTCGGCATATCTTATTTTTTGTTAACTCCCGTTTATTTTTATGCCCTCATTTGCATTTTCCATACATTTATTAAATATTTCTTCGGAATAAAGATTGAATAGGAGGGGATAATATACAACCCTGACGGACACCTCTTTTGATCTGCACACTTTTAGTGAGTTCGTTGCCAATTTTTGCTCTTGCTGTTTGACCCAGTATAGGTTTGCCACAATTCGAATGTCCTTGTCGTCAATACTGTCTTTCGTTCTTTTCATATTTGTTTATCAAGCTTAAATAACTAGTAGATTATATGCTCATTAATATAATCTTTTTGGCTATATTTTTAAGTCCGATCTTATTTCTTAAAGGTATAAAAATGTAAGTTAGTTTTTTTAACTGTCGCCATTTGGAAACTGTCAAGTGTTTTATGGTAATTGTTTTGGCTTTTCAGCATGAATAGCCTTGACGCCTGAACAACGCTTCCAAATTGTACAAATTTATTTTGAAAATTGTGGTTCTGTTCGAAATACACATCGCGCATCAGAGCAAGTAATTCGATTAACCATGGAACTTTTTGCACACCTTTACTCACTCTTAATAATAATATGCATCAGAAGAAGTTGTTGCTGGTAGAGCGTCATACAGGAAGATCCGAATCAGTATATTGCCATCGTGCACAGAGTTGGATACGTGTCCATCCACTTTATAGACGATTTTGCGGAAAGATCTTGCTTTTGCGTGTTTACAAAATCCATCTCATTCAATCACGCAAGAATTAAAGGTACATTATCAACTAGCAAGGCGTAGATTCATAGATTCAGTGAGTGGTTACAAATACAGATTACTGTTGATTCCAATTTTCATAAGGGAATAATTTGTAAGCAATGAAGCACACTTCTGGATAAATGACTACGCCAGGAACTAACAAAACTACTCTTTTTGGAGTCAATTAATCCTCAAATGTATATAAAAAACTAACTGGTGTGATTTATGGTCTCGTGAAATCATTGGACCGTACTTCTTCAAATACGATGCTGGCCAGAACGTTACAGCCAATGGTGACCGCTTTAGAGCCACAATTACTGCCTTTTCATTCTTAATTATACAGCCATGATGTAAAGGAGCTGTCGTTTCAATAAGATTGCGCAACATACCACAAAGATCGTACCACAATTGTTATTAAAGGAAACGTTTGGTCACTGCATAGTTTCACGTTTCGGACCGTGAATTGGCGTCCTTGATCGTGCGATTTAAACTGCTAAACCGCAAAAAAACACAAAAAAAAATAATAAAGGCAAGAAAATCAATCGCTACAATTTAAAACTCTTAAAGAGCCCGTACACTAGAAATGTATCAAATTATCTTCAAATTCACTCATTCATTCACAGCATAATAATTAAAGTGGGAAAAGATAAATGTCAAAGAAATGGTACACTGGAATAATATGTCCACTACACAAAAAGGGAGATTTGCTGGAATGTAAAAATTATAGGGGACTAACTCTTCTGAACACAATATACAAAATATTCTCAACACCCTGTGCAGCCATTTAAGTACTACGTTAAGTACAGCTTAGGCCAGGTAGGTTAACCAATGACTGATTTTTGGAACCACCAATAAAAAACCAATGAAATCATGAATGTGTTGCTTGTGTGAGTCCATTTCAAAGGTAAAAGAAATAATAAATTAGACTTACTCACAATCAAGTTGACTTGAGTTCTCAATCAACAATACAAGATAGTTTGAACCATGTTCTTTCAACCATCAATTAATAGAGTACCGCATCATTTATTTAACTTTGTATCGTGACCTGAAGATGCTTTGCATATTGTAGAAAGCGAAACCGGTCATTGATTAGTTAAATTAAATTGATTGTGAGTAAGTCTAATTTATTATTTCTTTACCTTTTTAAAAAACCAATGAATTTAACATTGATACTTTTTTCTTTGTGAACTTTAAGTCAGCGTACGATAGCATCCTAAGATATAAATTATGTAAAACAATGAATATACTTAACATTCGAGGCGATCTTCACAAGCCTTTGAAAAATATGCACGATTATGACAGGGACATGTCTGGCGTGTCTACTCTTTAATATAGCGATGCCACAAAACGGGATAGAGCTAGAAATGCCGAACAAAACTTTAGCATAGACCACTATAATTTTGAGATAGTAAATAAGGTTACCTATCTGGGTTCTCTGATAACAAGCGACAATGACATATCAGATGAAGTAAAACAAAGGGAACCAATAGCGAAAAAATGTTACTTATATAGAATACTCATCCGACCATGCTGACGTATGGGTCAGAAACATGGAATATCTCAAAAACAGACTCAAATCGTCACTCGTCTTCGAAAGAAAGGTATTAACAGGATAATACCGCAATCTGTGAGAATGGTATTTAAAGGAGGCGATATAATTTCGAATTAACCAAGAAGTATCAAAAAATAGTGTAGAGATGTAATATCTTTCATAAAAATAGGTACTAGATGAGTGGACATGTGTCAAGAGCAATTAAAAATTACCCATTAGACGAACCCTATTAGTCCACTAGTAGGAAATAGAGTAGGTAGACTAAGACTAAATAAAGAGATAGTGTGGACGAGAATGCGAGTAAGATCGCGCAGCAAACTGAAAGCTTTGGCGATAATCAGTAGCGACTAGGGAAGGTCAAGGCTCAACTAGAGCTGCAGCACCTTTGATGATGATGATTGAGAGTAAACTAAATGTAGACTAAATTATTACGATGTCGAGATAGGTCATTTTTTTCCTGAATTTTCTTCATGATTTACAACGAAACTATGACGAGTTTTATTTTGACGAGTGTTCTGAAGATAAAGTTAATTACATGTAATTAAATAAACTGTTCCAGAAACGTACCTCAAAAATATTGACAATTATAATTTAAAGACATCTACTTTAAATTTAGTCGGTCAGATAGCCAAGCGGACTAGCGGCGATTCTCATTCGCTTCACTGTCAAATGTTCATGGATGTGGGTTCGAGCCATAGCTCGATGTACAGAAAAATAAAAAGGCTAACGCAGCAGTTTAAAATTTTAATGAAGATGATGCGGCTAGAATATGCTGTGTCTGATGGGTGATTGGCATGGTGGAGCACGGCAAGATATAAGGGCTTGCGTCTCGGTGATACTCCTCATACATCCCTACCGGAAGGGCGTGGCGCCTAAATACGTATATATATACATATATATTATATATATATTATATATATATATATATATATATGTATATATATATAAATATATATATATATATATATATATATATATATACTTTAAATTTAAATTCCGAAGCTTGCTCTTTTTAATTTTTTTTTTTTTGTGGCATTGACTTTCGTCATTCAGCCAGTCTCGAAGGTTATAATATCGATACTTTTTGCCATAACATCGTAAGTGACAAAATTAGGGAAAACAGTTTATTGAATTGTATCATCAAGCGCAGGACTCCCAGCAAAATTATCGTAAGGTATAATAGCATAGTCTTGGAGAAAAAACCGAATTTGCTGTAACGTAAGTCACATAAAAATGTGAACAAATCTATTTTGTAGTTGTGAAAACATCGCATGGTCACCAAAACATCGTAAGGTGCAAGTCAGTGTACAAAAATTGCTACTTACGATGCAGCGAAGTGCGTTACGATCTATTAGTGCACTGTGTTATAGCCGCAGAATCAGAACGTAAGTACCACAAAATAATTTTTTCGGTAATTATTTATGGTTTTTACTTTTGCTTTAGGCATAAAGATAATAAAACGTCGAAAACAAGAGGCTGGAAGAACAGAAGACAATGTTCGTACAAGTATATAATTAGGTGGAATGATGTGGAACACGGGTGTGCCAACAATTTTTATTGAAAACCTCGGATATTTTACAAATGACTTTGAGATATACGAAAGAAAACTCTACGTCAGCCTCATTTTCCAAAATAGATCCGAGAGGTAAGCATGTTCACATAACAAGACTGGGAAAGAGCAGAAGCAGAATGTTTTAGATTTTATCACGTTGCTACCCGCAGTTCCACCTCATTATTGCAGAAATAAAACATCGAGAAGACACTTACCCACTGAATTTGTAATGTATCATTCTTATACGAACTTTTTAAGAAGAAACAGTTAGAAAATGGCATAACTAAGAACGATATCGTTTCCCTGTAAGTGTTCTGAAGATTTTTAAGGCAGAATTTAATATCGGATTTCACTTGCGAAAAAAGATAAGTGCAAAGTATTGAAGTGAGAAAAGACAAAGATTTTAAGGAAACAGAAGAAACAAAGCAATTGTATGAAAAACATTTGGAAAACAAAGAAAAATGCAAAGACTCATTTTAGTGATCAAAAAAAAAACTATCTTAGATTCAAAATTTTTATGTGCTAATTTCGACGTACAGAAGGTGTTAACACCCACATGGAGACAATTTGCTCTTGTACTACAAGAAAGTATGCTTATTACAATCTTATAGTTTACGAAAGTGGAACCCAAAATGGGTTTTGTTATTTGTGGGAATGTGACGGAGGACGTGGCAGTAATGAAATATCTACCATAATCTACAAATATTTGCAAGAAGTTGCATCTAATGATCCCGACTTTTCTTAGGGATTCTGTTAATATAACATCAATCAGTGTGCGATACTTACTACCAGCCATACTTATATGCTGTCGACTCAGTTCCCGCAACAATTGAGCGGTTTATCAAAAAACGCGTAGTATGGGCTCCATCAGAATGGTGTACATTGATATCCAACTCTCGTACCAAACTAAACCATTTGAAACAATAAAAATTGATTTCAGCGACTTCTTAGAATGGAAAAAATATCTGATGATGTACTAAAACCGAGTAAATTCAAATGTAAGAACGGAAAACTATAAAAATCAGTGAAATTAAAAATGTAAAATTTGAGAAAGGTAAAGATATTATTATAGAGGTTGAATATTTAAATAATGGCAGAACTGCATCAATTTCACGATGGAATTAAAAGGAAAAAAAACCAAAACGGCTTTAGTCTCAAAATTGTCTATTTCCGTTGCAAAGAAAAAAGATGACTACAATATAATTCCTCTCAGGTTTCAAAAGAATAAAGAATATAGGCTAATGAAAACGTCAGCTACGCAGATAAGCTAGCAGAATCCGATGAGGAAGACGAAAGCGATGAAGGCCCCAAGATTAGATTTCTGCTGACTAGCTATGATTCACATTTATTATATCACATGCAATAACATTAGATATTATGACTATTTGTAAGTTTATGAGTAAAGCGATTTGTTGTTCAGTTAAATGCCTATTGTACTTTTTATTTTCACAAATAAATTACCTTAAATAAATTATTTTTGGTATTTTTTTATATATATTTATGTTACTTTATGGCTGTGTCTAAACATACTTTTTATTGTAAGTGCTGAGCTTACAATAACAATCATAATGTGAAATTATTTCTGAATTTACCAAAATTATGTAAGTGTTGGACTTGTATAAAACTACAGTAGCAAAATTATTTTAATGCTTCCAAAGTAACGTAAGTCCAACTACAAACAAACTGAAACTATTTTGAAGAAAAATCATTACTTTACTTCAAACACTCATCATAATACGTCCGGATGCCAATTTTCACTTCAATTGGACATTTCTAAACACGTTTATTGAAAAAACTGCCGTACTGTAAAATTTACTAAACGAGACTTACGATGTTATGGCAAAAAGGTATCGATATATTCTTAAAAAAGTATAGACAGATAAGTACAGATTATTTTCTCAGACAAATGCACAGCGATATCCCTAAAACGAAATAGACGAATAATTAATAGAAGAACTCGTCGAAGGAAAATACAAGGACACTCGCTTCTCGTTAGGGGTCCGTCAGAATTTATTTAACAGAAAACAATACTGGACCACGATAAGGTATTGTTACATATAGGATAAACAAAGGTACAGTCTAATCCTATACACGCTCATGAAAATTTTCATGAACGAGTACCAGATTTATAAAGCTATGCATGTGTCTGACAAAAATTCTATAATTAAATTATATATTGTTACAGAACCTATGGCTAACAAAGACTGTATATTATATGGAGCGTATGTATTGCATTTAGTTAATTTTGTATACAGGGAGTTTGAATGCTGAATAAATTTAGGACATTCAAAGAAGATGTGATCGAGTCACTAGCTTGCGCAATGTTTGCAACTATCATCGATGACTTTAATTTTAAATAAATGGCATGGGTAGCATGCATGTCCAAAGCGTATTCGATTTATAGTAGTAATATATTTACGAGGAGCTTTGAAATTCTGAAAACATTTTAATTATATTGAATTGCCCTATATAATAATGAAATCTATTTATCAAAGTATAAGTTATTTTACCCATTCGTTTTTCTTTTAAGTTTTTTAATTTTTTGTGGCTAAAAATAAAGTTTTTGTTAAGGTATTTACTTACAAAATATTGCTTGTGGCCAATAATAAGGCCAATCAAGTAGCGCAAGCTGTTAACTGAATAATAATTTGCATTTCATTAGGTAAATCAAATAAATGCTTGGTGTTCCAGAAATATAATATTTGATGTTTTACAAAAATTCCGACAACAAACGCCGCGCCGGAACCGTGAAAAATTGATTTCTTGGACTGCAAGTGCTTCGAGTCCGGACACTTGCTGCTATACTCCTGCTATGTACCTGCTACAAGCCTTTCATTAGACGACAACGCTTAAAATTCTCTAGTTCTCTTATATATTAGGATATGGAAGATTGGAGAAACGTTTTGTTCTTAGACGACTTGGTTTTTATTGGATATTCACTAATGGTGGCAAAGAGTGTGTAGAAGGTTGGAGAACCCAATGCTTAATGATTTTTTTCTAGAGTACAGTTTGTTGGTGGAGGTATTTAGTATGAGCGTCATTTTTTAAAAGCACATATGATCTTGCTATATTAAAGGAGTTGGCTTTAATGCAGGTAGAAACATAAGAAGTATCTGGAAGAATATGGTATTTAAATGCATTTTGTAGATGAAAATTTTCTCTAATGCAGGATATTGCTAGACTGCATATAGACAACGTAAACAATGCAATACTTGACAGATGTTGTTGTTGGGTACCAGCTTGGAGCATTTTTGGGATGACTTGGGAAGAGTAGTTGTGTAAAATTATGGTCTGTTTAAAATTTTGATAGCGTTAGAACAAGCTGGTATACGAGTGCTGGTACACGAATGAAGCAATGCTCGATTTTAATATTTTGGTATTTTTTTTATTATAAAATTTGATATTAAACATAAAATAAAAAAAATTGGGATTTAAATCTTCGTAATGCTTTTTAATTTTAGTCAGTGTATATGTCTAAATTGTCAATATGAATGAAGCAGATAAAAGTAAATTATTAGAAGAATTTTCAAGGTTTGGAAATAAAAACGTCAAAATAAACGTATTTGAAATTGAAATAATGGTTAATGCCATTAAATATAATAAATAACTTTTGTTACACTTAAGAGTATTTCTCCGAGTGCATTTTTATCGTTTTTTGATGAATTATCATTTGTGATTTTCATCTCGGATATAGGTATTATCTACCCTGATCAAACTCTTTTCTCTTTTATTTTAATGTATAATATAATTTTTTTTTAAAACTCTTGGCTAGAACCAGTGAACACCTTATACCGTAAACAACAAATATGTTTTTATTAGATACGGTTCTGATTGACGTCAGTATCAGTGTCGGCTAAGTCAAGGTAAAATCACCGAAACGGCCACAAACATTAATATAAAACGTATCCAAAGGCCTAGAACATATTAAAAATCTAATATTTTATCTGATCCATCCGTAATTTAATTTGTTTTAATTTTTTAAAATTCATTTGGTTTGATGTTACTCGGACTTGGACGTCGGTGAGAATAGTAATTTTTGTGATGGAGATGGGCGAAGGGTACCATGTGATTAATGGTTTAATTTTACCATGCAGAAACAATTATGGATGTTTTGTAGAGATGTCTTTAAACAATACAAATTCTTTAGTTCGGAGTAAATGTTAACCGTTCGGCTATTGTTTACTCTCTTAACTGAGCTGTTTTGAAAACCTAGACTTGACGATATAATCCTAAATTTAAATATTACAATTTGCAACGTATGAAGAGCAACGTTAAATATACAACATATTATTAACATTAAATAAAATGTAGAATAAAGCAGACGAATAGGAGGATATGGTCTGGGAAATAGAAGCAAAATGGCAAACAAACAAGCATTAGTTTAATCAGCCTGAGAGACTTGCACACATAAAGTTCTACAGGGCTTGTTAGTGATTTCCTCTGGACCAGGTGCTTTGTTTGGTAAACCTTTTCTCATCAGTTCATTAACCTATTGATCTTGGTGATGTGGGATTTATTATATCTTTTTATTCTTCGGGCGTTTCTAGTTTGTTTCTTTGACTTCTTCGATTGGGTCTATGTGTAAGACTTAGTGATAATTTAGGTAAACTTCTCATAAGAGTCCTTCCATCACCTCAGATTTCTCTTCTATTAAGTAGACAATTCGTTTTTCCGTATAGTGGGGTTTTCTAGCGTTTTTAAAGCTCTTTGGAGCCCATAAATCTTACATATTTTGGCCCCCTTCCTCCATTTCTTTTACGTAATTGTCCCTGTTGGCGTCTATGTTCTATTAGTGTCTGTTTGATTGTCAATTTAGTCGGTAAGCCCTATTTTTATCTTATCATTTCTTGTTCTTCTGGCTTTTTTTGGCTCTGTTCTTTTCCTTAGCATTTCTTTAGTTCCTGATTAACGGCTCTAAATCTTCCAGGTAAATTTTATATTCTTCTTCAGTAGTGCTATATTTCTTGGTGCTTCGTTTATGATATTTTCTAGTCTAGGACTTTTTCGTTATTTTTTGTGGATTATCAATTGTAGGTAGGTTTTTTTATTCCTATTCTCACTAGTAGTTTAAGTTAGATCATTCTGAAACCTATTTCTAGGAGTATAGGATTGTGGTCTTTTGATCCTTCGTTTAAAGTTCGGATGTCTGTTTGTCGTCCTAGGTTTTAACCACTACTATATCTAAATAGGTTGGTAAAGTATATCCTGGGAAAGTAGGTTGGTTCATAGACCCAATTGCCGTGGTGTCTTCATTGCTCACTCGATAACAATTATTTAACATTCTTTCGTTTTTATTTGTAGCTTTATCGTTCCAGTTGAGGAATCTGATATTTAGGTCTCTATTAATATGGACGGTTCTTCTTTATTTAGGAACGCATCCAGGTTGTCATTGTATAGAATCTGTTTCCTTACGTATGCTGAAGTAATCCTTATGCCACCTTGTCTCATCTTGACTTTTATTATTGTTGCTTCCATATTGTTTAGTGCTGGCATTTATTGTAATGTGTGGTATATTCTTTTTCACTAGGATCACAGTTACTCCTAAATTTGCTTGTAGCCGTTCCTGTAGGTGTCGTATCCTGGAAACTTGATGTTGATTGTATAAGTTTGTTAAGTTTCTTGTAATGCTGCTACATCCATTTAGTATCTGTTTATTAGTTCTTCCAGCAAGTTTGCATTTGTTTTTAAACCGCCTGAGTTCCAGGAGCTTATCTTCAGATATCTGTTAGCATCATACTTAGTTTAGTACTATTTTAACATTTTTGATTGCTTTGTTTAACGTTTTTATGACTAGCTCTTTTAAATCGTGGCCAGTCATTTTTGTTGTTCTTTTGAGATTAGTATGATCGAAACTGTTGCTAGGTTTTGTGTGAGTGTGGTGATAGGCGTACGATTGCCGATTGTTTCTTCTAGGCTTGCAGTTTATTACACTTAATGTTTATGTATATAAAAATTATATGATCGTTTTGACGTTCCTCTCTAAATGGAATAATTTATAAGGAGCGATCAAATAGCGTATATTTGATCGCTCACTGAACGACAGTCATGTGATGTCTAGAAACGAAATGGGTGATAGGCTTATCAAATTTTGCCAAAACAATAATTTTGTAATGCCGAATACATGTAACACCTGGAAGACTATGAATACAGTCTCTATATTTTGTTATTTGTTCTGGGTTCACTTTATGTTTTGGTTCATGTTTTGTCCCTTTTTCTCGATTACCTACAATTTTACCTGTTAGTACATACCTGATCAACTTCTGTGTGACATTTAGAGAGCTTTTAAGAAACGGCAAACAAACTTAATGTTGAGTACCATCTTTCATAAAAAATATTGGTAAGTCAAATTGCAAGATAATCACCATAATATGTTCTTTTTCTCTTGGCAGGTATTATGTTTACGCAACCATTGATGAAATTTTTTTTCTGAGTTGTCTCTCAGTTTCCAAAAAATTAGTAAAAAGTATCTTTCTCTCTTCTTTAGTAAAGTTGTTACATTGATTTACACAACTCTTGGTGACACACCACATGGAGTAGACCACTTTTTTGCTTGCAACAACTTTATTTTTATAATTAAAATAGCTTATTTCCGTATTTCTCTAGATGCTCTAGATTTGTCTTCCTATTTTTATATTTCTGTCTTCTATTTAAATGAGGTATATTGCTGGCTGGACTGTGATCAAAACTGAATCTGTGAGCAGAACTTGAATAATTATGATTATTACTCCCTTTCGAATTAAAGTCGAAAATGGTCTATTTAGATTTAGAATTCGGAATCTCTTTAGAAAACGTTACATTTCTCTCCACATTACATTTGGTATTATCAAAAAACACAGGTTTGTCTTGTTTATACCTTTATTCGATAGCCGAATAATTAACCAGCTTTGTATAAAAGGTTGACAGTAAGTCTTTTGAGTAACATCAGCCTCTTGCTTATTTTGTTCTTCAAGTAAGCCTAAGAAGACGCATCTTCTGGTTAAACAATTTGAGAGCTTGGTTTAACTGCACTTTTGCTTCTTAAGCCTTCTTTATAGGTATTTAAGTGTAGCAGATTTCATTACTTCTTTTATGCATTCTGTCTTAACAACTCTACTGTTATTCTTCCCACATTTCCCATTTGTAGAGCCAAGTCTATCATTTTTTGCCGTCGGGACATATACGAGGAAATTGGACCCAAAATCTAAAGAATTATACTGGTAGCAAAAACGATTGAACTTAAATGCAAATACATTATTCATAGAATAATAGCAAACATCTAAGAGCTTGTTCCTATTTTTTCGCATCAGTTAATTCTTAAATTGTGTCAAACATCCTAAAATATTGCTTGTATTCAATATAGCAAAATGGATCTTGCGTTAACCAATCGATAAAGGCTTAAGTAACAATCATAATTTAAATACGTTTTTAGAGGTTTTTCTTATTTTAGTTTAAATAGACTTACTTATAATATGCGCAATATTCGACAATGGACAGGAATCCACAGCTATGAAATGCTTCGCAATGCTGCTAAAAACAGATATATTTAATCCAGAATATTTAACATCTCACCTGACAAGACGATGTACGGTGGACGCCTACGCAGAAATGCATGGCACCTTAAGAAGAAGAAGACTTACTTAATTAACCTCATCAACACAACTACATTTATATACAATTTAGTTACGTACCTTTTAATAAAAAGATCACCATTTTTATTACCAGGGTGTAACGCAAACTTACCTAACTTATTATGGAAGTTTTACTGGTTATTTGGTCTAGTTGTGCAACGACGCGACGGGTATTGGCGGTTAGAAAATAGTAAGGTCAAATTTACTATTTAGCAAATTTTTATAGGTTAAAACCTTTTATTCTGTAATAATTTTTTATTACAGAATAATACTTATAAGCGCAAGAACCTTATTTTTGTAATTTTGGCGCTTATGCATTTTGTTGTGACGCCGTCGATATGGTAACCAATAGACAATTGACAGATCATTAGCCTTGGTACTAATATACACAACCAATAGAATCACTTCATTAAAATAAAACTACGCCTAGGGATGGCAGGATCAGCATTTCTTCTTCTTATTGTGCCGTCTTATAACGAAGATTGGCGATCACTTCTTTAAACGCTTCCCTAACTTTTGCAATGTGAAATACCTGTTCAACACTGAGGTTAGTCCAATCTCTGATATTCCTCAGTCAAGATTTCTTCTTACTTCCCAAGCCTTTTCTTCCCTCTACTCCTCCTTGGATCGTGATAAGTAGAAGAGAGTATTTATCGTTTCAAAGTATGTGGCTCAGATACGATGTTTTTATCATAACGCATTTATAAAGATGAAATCTATCTTCAGGAGTTATCATTTACCTCCCAGAACCAAAGTTTCTATCCTCAGATGTTATATTTTTTCTACCTTATTGTATGGAGGATAGGCTTAAACATTTTCTGAATCTATAAAACATCTGAACCCTTGGAAATGTTCCGTTATGTCACATACAATTCCTAACTTATGATCTAAAGGTTTACGCACTGTAAAAATCAGTAAGATATCATATTTAGGGTATGCAATATCCAATGAAAAGTACCACCTAATTTAGTTAATTTTGCTGGGCAAGATAGAATCCAAAAATCTCAGGGCATCGAAGGACATCATCGCTAAAAAATAAGAGGCAGTGAGTGGAAATATGTACATGGAAGACCATGTACATCTTTACGGCGTTGTCAAAAATTTATGTGGTCGAAGGTAATTGTCAATATCCATGTAGGATAGGCACCAAGAGACGAAGAATGTTCTATAAAATTCAAGGAAAGTGTTATGACCTAAATAAAAATATGTTTATTCAAACTATGTAGTGTTGAAATAATTTGTGTTCTGGTATTATAATCATATTATTAAATGTAAAAATATTACGTAGAAACAATTCCTTCTATTAATCTAAGTAGAGTTAATTCTAGAAACATTTTATAAAATAATTACACATATTTAAATAATACACCCACAAAGCTGTTACAAAGCGACTACCAATATGTCTCCAGTCGATGATAGATACGGGAGACATAAATGAAATATTCATTTCAAATGGCAATTCAATATTCTGTTCAATATGAACAGCACATGGCGTTTTGTTGGATAGATTTACCTACAAAAGGGTTTGTGTTTAAATTTTTTAGTGACTGAAGTCTAATAATATTAATGACTAAAACTGTTCTGAATACCAGATGGCCAGACAATAAAATACTTAAACAAAAGCTAATAAATAATAAATAAATAGTATCTTTGTGATTTTAAACTTTTTCTGTAAATCAACAAAAATGGATGTTTAAAAAGCTTGGATAACTTTAAAAGCTTTTCTTCTATTAAAATAGATTACTGAATAAAAAATATATAAATTTTTTTGTAATTACTTGTAATTGTTAAATATTTATGAATCAATTTACACATAAAGCTATTTTCCTTTGTTTTACTATACTTTTATTCGTTAGAACGCTGGTTCAAAAAATGGCTTATAAAGTTTGATGAACAGAAATCAGTTCGTATTAACTTTACTAACAAGAAAAATAATTATCTCCCAATTATATTGAATAACAGCATCTGGACGTCAAACTGAAATGGAAGGACGATGTTAAAAAGAAAACTAAACAGTTGAAGATAAAATACAGATGTATATATTGTTTGATAGGTAGGTACTCTCAACTTTCCATTCAGAAGAAATTTACAACTGATTTACAAACATATACTTAAACCGGTGTGGGCCTGGCTGACAATTATGGTGCTGTACCAAAAAAGCAATTATACAAATTTAGAAACGCTCCAGAACTGAATACGAAGAAATATTGTAGGTGCTTCTTGGTATGTTCGGAATGATGATTTACATAGAGACCTTAAAGTCGAATTTATTCCAAATGAAATTAAGATCACCATTAAGATTCCAAATTAAGTCACCAGGAAATATAAAGGCAAACTTCATAAGTATCCCAACCAAGAAGTGCTTCAGCTTCTTGTCAAAAAATCCGAGATGCGAAGGGCTAAAGGACTAAACCGTTCTAGCTTGTATAATGTCTGAAGTTGTACAAGGCTTAGCAAATGTTGTGCATTGCAGCACTTAAGCTATCTTTATTAGGATCTAAGGAAATTAATAAATTAAAAAATATAGACATAATTCTGAATGACCAACTTGAGACAAACAGTTCTCCCCTTCTCAATCTATTTAGTTAAAGACTATAAAGTGTAAACACATACCAAAAATAGATCACTTGAGAAAAATACTCTGCTGAAACAGCTGCAGTAATAAGATATTATATTAAATTTTGTGAAAATTTTGAAAACAAAGTTTTCAGTGTATTACTTGTAAAATTAATTTCTATCAAGTAAAGTTCGAATCCATCACTTATACACGATTTTAATAATGCTCATGATTTTCCAATAAAATAAACTAATTAAATTTCACCATTTAAATTTTCTAACAATAAACAAGTCATGCTAAATGACTAATTGAATATTATTTATAAAAATTAGTAGATATAATCCCAGCAGGATTTACACAAGCGGCATTCTTTAAAACTGTTCTGATGATTGTATTGTATCATTTTTGCCAGTCACTCCAACATGAATGGGTAAAGTTAAAGACTCATCAGCAGGAGTAGTTCGTTGGAATTGACGGTTTGTAGGTGGTCTGCTACTGGAATTTTATAGAAAACGAATGAGTTACTAAAATGTGTATTAATGTTATTTTATTGTTATGTTTATTATTTAAAACTAAAAAACAATTATCTTATTAGTTCTTTATCAGAAGCTTCGTTTCTTAAAATATAGTAGAATTTTTTTTTCGCAATGATAGGAGGATCAAATGTGAAGGCATTGAAAAGAATGGAAAAAGAAAACACCCTTTAAATTAGAAATTTACGATTATTAGGATAAAATTTACGATTTTTAGGACATGTCATAAAACGTGGACGTTATAAATTTATAAAATATAAATTTATTTAAAATATAATAGAATGAACAATATCGGTTAAATTTAACAATCTGGTTTAAATTTCTTTGACTTGTTTAGAGCAAGTACATCAAAAATACGAGCTTTTCAAGAAGCTTTTTAGATGATGTGGCACATAAAGAAGAATTTATTTTCTTACTCTGAGATAGCGCGT
>NW_027313667.1:0-20303 GCF_040954645.1 Diabrotica undecimpunctata | reverse complement strand
ACGCGCTATCTCAGAGTTTTAGAACATTTTACTTTCGTTTCAAAATTGTAATCTTGTAATGTATTTCAATATTAATTAACACATTATTTGACTATAAATATAGAGGTGTAGGGATAGATCTTTGACATTGTGGATGGATGATAGAGGTCTACAATCTACAATAAACTAGCTTTACACGGCACTAGATCGGGAGAACTGGATAAATTTAAGGGATGAGTCTAAGGCTAAGCGATGATAAAATAAACTAATAATTTACTAAAATACTAAACTAGATAATAAAGAAGGGAAGAGAAATAAAAGAAGATCAATAATAAAAAAAATTCTTTAAACTACCACCAAGACGCTTGTATACTTGGGTGTCTCTGAAAGATCAACCAAGAAACGTAATATGAAATGAAATTAATTACATTCTGGTAAACAAGACATTCCAAAATGGATCCTATCAGTTAAAACTTAGCCCGATGCTGATTACTGTCAGATCATGTTAATATTGTTGGTAAATTTAGGTTTAAAACATGATTTAGTAACATGGAGCGAACATAATATAATGCAGACAAATCACTTCAGAATATAATATGTGAAACCCTTAACAAGATCAAAAAGAAAATCTAATAGTAATAACCTAATAGTAATAATAATACTGCACTCATGAAAGAAAAAAAAAACAATCAAAGAACAACAAAATAATATACAACAATATTCAGAGACAATAAGAACGCAATACGAATGGTCAAAGAAATTAAATAAAATCACACTGTAAAGAGATAGAGTTGTTGGAACAAAACATGATACGTTTATTATCGATAAAAAGGGTAACAAGCAGTCGGTCTTTAGAAATCCAACACAGCTAGCAAACTGCGAAATCAACATGGGAACATCATCACAGATAAAAATTAGAAATTTGCCTATAGATAAGTACATACAAGAATTCTGTAAAATAATAGGTATCAACAACCTCCATCCTATAAATGTAATGACCACTTAGCCTTAAAGCTCTTAGACCTGATATATAGTATAGACATAGTATATAAGCTGAACTCATAAAATTATTTAACACCGACGGTCCTCAACACCTATCAAAAATATTTAGTAGAGTAATACCAAGAACGTGGGTGTTGTCGAAGTCGAAGACTACTGCTTTACCAATGAAAACAAAATACGTATCCTGCAATGATTTCCGGACAATCAGTTTAATGAACTATATGTTAAAGCTATTTCTAAAAATAATACACCAAAGGATGTATTATAGACTGTAAGGAAGAAAAAAGACAAGTGCTATGTCAACGATGTAGATATGTGAGTTGCGATACTTATGCATGTTTCCTGATTACTCTAAAGTTTTCGATACAGTAAAGTAAAACAAGCTGATGGAGATATTAACAAATGTAAAAATAAACATCTGTGATCTAAGAATTAAAAGCAATCTTTACTGGTATCAAATATCGTTTATCCGTATAGAAGCAGCAGAATTCGATCATATTAAAATCAAACATAGGGTTCGACAGTAATTTATATCATCACCCCTGCTATTTAACATATACTCTGAGGAAATCTTTTAAGTGTTTATACCTACCTTGGTAAGAACGTCAATGAAATCAAATGTAAAATAGAAAATGCAAGATCTAAATATCTAAAAATGGCTAAAGATCTAAATATCTAAAGATATTCAAATATCATGATTTATCAACACCCATAAAAATCAGGTTACTACAATATTATATATTTCCTATACTGTTGTACGGAGTTGAGTTGTGAACTCTCACAGACGCTACCTGCAAGAAAATTAAGGTTTTCGAAATGTGGCTTTATTATCGAACTCGGAAGATATCTTATACGTTACCAATTAGAACCTTTCATTAAGAATACAAAAAAAAAGAGCTGTTAACCACAATAAAAACAGCCAAAATCGAATACCTCGCTCTAATCATGGGGAACAACCAAAGATATGGATTGCGACTCATTATACAAAAAAAAAATAAAAGGAAAAGGAAGATCAGGATGACAAGGGATTTCCTGGCTTAAAAGTCTAGGTACATGGTTCAACACAACAATTACAAATCTTTTCCGAGTAGCAGTGTACAAAGTAAATATTTCCATGATGGTCGCCAAAACCCGATAGGCATACAAAAAGAAGAAGAACTTACTTTATAAATAGGTTTTAATGGGAGATTTTAACGATACAGTGAATAATAGGAAACTCAATTTGAATTTTCAACTTTTCGAAATTTAATTTCTGTAGATTTTCAATACACGCTATAAAATATTCATAAATACGATGAAAAACATGACATTAAAACACCACCCATCAACGTATTAATTAATTTTGTGAAAGTGTAAAAAATGGCACATTTTATTGATGAATTTATGAATTGCGCATGTTTATTTGAATCTAATTAATCACCATTGCTGTATCTTCGCTTTGCCAACAAAATGTCATAGAAAAAACTCATTCTCGCTTACAAAAAATATAAATCTTGTAAATAGTGAACTCGTTTATACGTTAGAGAGCCAATAATTCTATCAATAAATACTTAAGAAACGATTTTGATATATTTAGCAAACAGTATATCGAATATCGATACTATTAAAAGGTCATTGATATCGAAACTAAAATAAAATAACTATAAATAATAGACGATATGCATATAAGTTATTCAATAAAAAATTTAAGTTTGTCTTGGATTAAGAACATATTTTTTGTAATTGTCTTAAATATTTTCATGATAAAACAACATAGGTAATAGATTTACTTAAGAAGGTAAATAGATCAGATTGGGACACGTGTAGACATGTTGCGAATATTGTGAATGAAATAGTGTAGACTCAAATAAACAATACTATACGGAAATAAAAAAAAAAATACGGAACATAATGGATGGCAGTTGTATTTCTAAAGAACTGCAAACTGCCTGCAACGGATACCGGAAACAGGGCGTTTAGGACATGGTGCGGCGCAGTAAAAACAAGTGAACGTCAGAGTGCTTCCAGGGATGGTGGTTGATTAAAAAATATTATTTACTATATTAAAATATAAGCTTAAGTTTGAAGAACTCACATATTTTTAGGTCTGGACTAAGACTCCATACTTCCGACCCACAGCTCAAAACTTGTTTTGCAACGTCTCTTCTACTCATTCCTTTCTTATTTACATTTAAGATATTTTTATCTCACTAAAATAAATTAAGATTTTTTCATTTTCTGCAAGGAAACTGAATTCTTGTGATTTGCTGTATACCATGAATCACAGAAATTTTATATAAAAAATTATTTATAAAAGGTATAATTAGTATAAAAATCTTATCGGGCTATATCACAGAACGTTTTCGAAATAACTATTCCATCATCAGTGCTATCTAGATTTGCTTGCTTGAAGCCACTTAACACATGAGGATCAGTCAATCTTTATTCTAGATAGTGCGGTTCTAACTTCCTCTATAATAATACCTACATCTCTGTATAGTACTTCTTTATTAAATAGTGGATCTTCAGTTGTGTGCCCTGATTTGTTTTCAACTTGCGGATACCCATACCTTTTTTAAATCAGTGACATGATTTTTTAAGCTTGCGGTCATTTTTGATGCCTCTGTGGACTAAGCTCCTTCTAATAGGTTTTCAAAATGAATCTTAGAACCTGTTTGTTTCTATTTTTACTGATTTCCGTAGTTCCCTATTTGCTTAATATTCTGCTTAAGATTAGTCTAGGTTAGTTATCAGCCACCTCTTTTAAAAGAGTTTTTTATTTCTGGTATTATCAATAGTAATACCACTAGTGATTTAATTTTCGCGATAAGTCTGTCGATTTACTTCTAAACGAAACTGAGTTGCTTGAAAACACCACAAGTCCGTAGGACGAGTGGTGTTTTCTTTAAGAAACTCAGTTGAGTTTAGAAATAAAAGACAGACTTATAAGCTAAATTAAATCACGAGTGGTATTTTATTAGACTATTTCATGAACAATCGCATGTTGAAGGCCCAGTCTTTTAGAATGAATGCTAGTCTTTCGTTGTTATTTTCTGCATCTAATTTGTAGTTGCGATCCACACAGAACATCATAAATTGTCTCCATATATAAGATTTAGATTTTCTTGTATTACTCGGTATATTTTCTTTAATGTTTTGGTTTATCACTTCGTTTGAAGTACCACCGAAACGACTGATTTTGATGTATACAGCTACAATAATTTTTTTGGCAAATGTCAAACTTTGGTTTGCGATCGGTATCCATGGTTACTTCGTTGAAAACACAAAGCTGATAGACCATCAGAATTGAAAGACAGTTGGTGTTTTCGCGATAACACCACAAGCTGTCTTTGGGTTGTGATTGGTCACATTATGTGAAAATTTTAAGATAAGTCTCTTTGAGAAATAGTCTCTTTTATCTCGTAAGACAACCAAGGATATTCTGAGTTTTTTTTCTACCTTCTTTTCCTATTACTTCTTCTGCAATTTTACGCTACCAATATTTTTAAATTGTGGTTTTCTTCATCTATGTTATTACTTTCATGTGTGTTTTTTTTTTATTTATAACGCTATTCTTCTTTAAGGGGGTAGGCGCAAAATTTCGGGCCAATGCTTTTTAAATGCAATAATTTTTTCGAATCCTGAAAAAACTAACAAATATTCTTGAAAAATTTAAACGCAGAATGTCAGATTACGTTATTACCGAGGGCTGAAAGTCCCTTAGAATAAACAAAAAGTATTTTTGAATGAGATATTTGAAATTAAAAATCTCACTAAATTTTCTCTCTTTTTTCACCCCTTTAACTTATTAAAATAAACATTATAGAAGTTTTCAGGGACTTTCGGCCCTCAGTAATAATGTATTCTTTCAATATTCGTTTAAATTTTTTAAAAATACTTATTAGTTTTTTTAGGATTAAAAAAAAATTAATGCATTTAAAAAACATTGGCCCGAAATTTTGCGCCTACGCTCTTAAATTAGGTCTTTGATTGAGTCTTGTTTTAGAAGAAGTGATTTGAGTATATATCATATTTCGTCAAATATTTGAAGTACCATTATTTTGTTCGTTCGGTTTTTAAGGCAATATTCTAAAATGGATAGATGAGTTTGAATTTTACTAAGTAGGTGTCAGATCCGCAGTTATCTCCACGTTTTAGTTTACAGCCCTATGATATAGCTCTTGAATTTTGTCTCGTGATTTTGTAGTTTATGATTGAATTTTTTTAAAAAGTGGGTAATTCACATATGTATCTGAGGAAGTATTTATGAGAAAAATTAAAGTATGTTTATGTTTAAGTTAAACTGATTACAAAATTCTATCAATTATCCTCTGAGCCCACGGAAGCGTTGACATTTTTTTTAAAACATCTTTTTATAACATACTGATGCTTTTACCTTATTAAGTTCGTTTAAAAGAAAACCGTAGAGCTTATTCTTGATTTCTTGGGTCGCATTGTTAGATATCATGATAGACTCAGTTACCAAAAAGTGAATAATGATGTTTACAATTCTTTCAGATATATCTCTGATTCTACCGTTGCATTATTTCGTTTTTCTACCGTTGGCCAAAAGTGAATATATTTAGTTTCTTATGTCCCATATACTATACTATTTGATATCTAAAGTTGAAACTTCTACAATTATTTTTAAGAGATGAAGTGAATTTTATTAATATACTATTTAAATGGGAATAAGCCACAATTAAAGGTTGAAATACGTTATTGACGTTTCAATTTCCACTTCGGAAATCGTTCTCAAAATACAAACATTAGTAAATTAAACAATTTTGTTTTTTTTTTTGTTTAATTTACTAATGTTTGTATTTTGAGAACGATTTCCGAAGTGAAAATTGAAACGTCAATAAACGTATTTTAACCTTTAATTGTGGCTTATTCCCATTTAAATAGTAATTAATTTAAAATGCCACAAGTGAATTTTATATTTGTTTGTCTTTTTTTCTCTTTGAAACTTAAACAACAATTTAAATAAAAAGCATTGTTATCCAACTTTCCTTTATAAAATCATATTTTGTGACTAAATTGCTCAGGGGCATTGTAAAAATCGCAAAAATGTTGCTTATAGGTCGATGATATTTCCGCACATTCTGTAGTGCTTTTTCGAAACCTCCAAACAATTTTTTGTCCATTCGCACATCTGAAATTAATTTCTGGCCTCGGCCCTTTAGCGTAATAAATAACCAAATATAATTTCCGCAAAGACCGCGATGACAGTAAAATGTCACGCCTCCGTGGCGCAATCCCCACAAAACAATCCACCAACGTTCCCGATTCCCTTCCTTGTTTTGCTCATAAAATTTTCAGTGTAAATTCAGCCTGTGGTCGCGGAATCTGCTGGATATTCTGTCCAATGCTGGCTGGTAGTCTGGGAGCAGACAATCTAAAAATAATAAAAAAACATTAAAGATCAGTTAACCCAAAGTTTTATGTTCTCTTTTTCAGTATTACCTACATTGTACAAAATTTTTAGCATGAGCTAAATACGTGGCAAAGCGTATGGTTTTTTACTAAAATCCCCACATTAATAGAAAGTGATATACCTATTATGCAATACCTACCTATTGTTAATAATTCCATCGGTTAAACTTATTATACACATTCTCCTAATTGATCACAATTTTATTTGGAAATGTATATTTTGAGGTTTGAATTTCCGAAAACAATTTCCGAATTGGAAATTGAAACGTCGGCAAAAGTATAAAGTAACTTTCGGTTAAGTTAGCTACAAATGAAACGTCAAATTTGCGTTTGCGGTATTACCGTGTCTTTATTATGTATATGTTTTATGCCTCAAATATGCTTTGAAACAGTACATTTTTAATATATTATTTCGTGAAATATGGTATTAAAAAAAATTTAATTTATATAAAAACACGAATGAATATTTGTTTCTTTGGTATTAGTTGCAGTTAGGTATTAAAAAAATAATTATAATTGTCCTTTGATAAATTAGCGGATAAATTTGGCAATACTGTCAAAACCTTCAAAACACTAGTTGCCATATTGCAACTAATGTTCAGCAGATTTCCATTTTATGACTATTTTCTTATATACGAACATGACACATCATAGTCCTGTTTGATTTTTAGATCCATCTGTGTAAATAACTTGGATAATAATTATTACTGTGTACCCCATAAAGTCGCTCAGTATATATTGCACTAAAATATTGTTTAATTGATTTGATTATGTATATTTAGGAATTATGATTTTTACTATTTTTATCAAATTTGTGTACGGAAATTTATGAATTTGTAGTAATTTATTTTTGTATTCTGTTCATCGATGACAAGGATATAAGAATAATAGCCAATCTCTATAGAAAACAATTAGCCAAGATTCGAGTAGACAATCAATTATCCGATGAAGTCCAAATACAAAGAGGGGTACGACAAGGTCGCATACTCTCGCCTTTGCTGTTTAATGCATACTTTGAACAACTATTTCGAGAAGCTTTGGGAGAAACGACTGATGGCGTGATTGTTAACGGTGAAGTTATAAATAATCTAAGATATGCAGACGGATCTAAAAATCAAACAGGACTAGCTGAAGGATTACAAAGACTTATAGATCAAGCAGGTAACATCGGTAGAAAATATGGAATGAAACTTAACAATAAGAAGACGAAAATTATGATCATAAGCAAACACCAAGATACAGATGCAAAGTTTATGGCCGACAATGAGGTATTGGATAGAACAGAAAAAATAACATAGCTAGGATGCAACATCACAGACACCTGGGATCACTCATAGCAGATTAAATTTAGGATCGAAAAAGCAAGGAGTGCCTTCCAACAGATGAAGAAAGTTCTCTGCAATTTAACCTTGAACTTACATCTCCGATTCAAAATCCTTAATTGTTATGTGTTTTCTGTTCTTATGTATGGAGCAGAGGCATGGACACTCACTGATGCGTCTTGCAGACGGTTGCAGTCTTTCGAGATATGGTGCTATCGTCGCATGCAATAAAATACGATGAGCCATTGTGGTAGCTAAAATCCATAGAGGATAGGCACTAGCTTCTTCTTCTTCTTAACATGCCATACACCAAAGTGCGTAGGCGACTATCTCATTACTAGAATTCTGTTCTTGGCGGCGTGACACAGCTCGCCTGTATTGTGTATTCCTGTCCATTCTTTAATATTTCTTAACCAGGATAATTGTTTGCGGCCGGCTCCTCTCCTACCTTCGATCTTCCCTTGTAGGATTAACTGTGGTATTTCATATTTTCCTCCTCTCAATATGTGCCCAAGGTAACCAATCTTGCGTTTTTTAATTAATTTAAAGAGTTCTCTTTCCACGCCGGCTCTCTTAAGGACGTCATCGTTTCGAACTCTGTCCACCCAAGGTATGCGCATCATTCTTCTCAATGACCACATTTCAAATGCTTCAAGTTTGTTGATAGATGTTTTTTTCAAAGTCCACGTTTCCATGCCATAAAGCAAGATGGACCATTTGTAGCACTTGACCATTCTGTAGCGTATTTCGAAATTTAGGTTTTGATTAAGCAGATTAAGCATTATAGGCACTAGCAGAAGAAGATAATTCCGTATAATTCCTAGTTTAAATAGATTTTTCTATTAGTGGGGGAGAGTTTTTTATTCTCTAATACTCACATCTACTTCTACCTGGAACTAATCGACAACTTTCAATAAAATATTAATTTTGGTTTCAATCATCAGATCTGCAGTCATCAAAATAATTATATTTTATCAAATTTACGTTGCAGAGATTAAACTATCATTATTGACAATCTATCCATAAAATGTGAATAACAAAGTAAAAATATATCGGGAAAGAAGTTTAATTAAATTTAAAAACTTATAATTATATTAAATTAAATATTATTAAATATTATTTAAATAAATTAAACTTTATTTAAAAGCTTAAAAAGAATGTTTAGAAGAAGAATAAAATTAATTAATATTAGATCGCATGTTCTTTCACGATTTATTAAAACGACATGGCAACACTACCAAATATAAAACTTTCCTTCATTTGTAGCTAACTTCACCGGAACTTTCTATAAACTTTTGCCGTAACGTCAATATTTTCAACTAAAATTGTAGTCAATTCTCATTAAAGATAGTGAAAGTATAAAAATGCCACAAGAAAATTGCTTCAAAACCATGTATATTCCCTGAATTTAGTATACATACAGAATACAACTTTAAATTAACCTATTATATCTGAGATGAAGCTCACATCTAAATATTGGCTTCAGCTCTACTTGAATACACGTAGTATATGTAGTTTAAATCGAAATTGTAGATGATAAGTAGATGCAGAGCAGATGCAGACGCAGAGTTTTAATTAAGTGGGGTACAAGTACATATTTAGGAACTGTCATAACGGACCAACTAGATTCAGATATAGAAATAAAGCTCAGAATAGCAATGACTAAAACCACTTTTCTGAAAATGAAATCATTTTTGTGTAATAGACATCTCAGTGTAGAACTAAACCAAAGAATGATTGTGCTATATTTGGTCTTTGTTTTTGGATGAAGCAGAAGTGAGGACCCTAAAAGTATTAAGGATGAACCAAATTAAAGTATTAGAAATGTGATGATAAAGATACCTTGGACGGTAAGGAAAACTAACGAGGTAGTACTAGCGAGGGTCAACACAGATAGAGAATTGCTAAAGACTGTTAAGCACTGGAAAATATCTTATCTGGGACATACATTGAGGGAAAATTAATATAGAATATTGCAACTGAGGTAAATGTAAAATAGAATGTCGAAGAGATTAGAGAGTAGGAAGAAACATGTTTCTTCTTAAAAACATTCATGAACGGACAACCAATCAACTGGCGGTCTGTAAAATAACCAATTAGATTATATTATATTTCATATGTGCATTTAATAAACTCGTCACAATAATTTCCAATATTAGGAAGACCAGATAAGACCAGATAAGACACATAAACACAAAGTAAGCTTTGTCATCTACCTTTATTTCTCTGAGCTTGTCTGTGATCTATATTTTTCTGCTCAGTTTCAATATATGCCAAAGTATGTCGTAGTTCGAACAAAGAATTTATTTAGAGAAAATAGCCATTTATTCCAGTCTATTGGTGCGTAATTTGTATAAAACAAATACATAAGTTTTTTTTCTGAAAGTAAGAGGTATTCTCAAATATTTCAGCGGTTTCTACTACGTATTTCAGAAACAGATAGTGGTGTCTCTTTTCTGTCATCCAGTGTAGATGATGTTGCATATTGTATCTACTTGTGCGAATAGTTAGCCATTTAAACTTTTTGGTGGGTAATACGTTGCTCTTCATAAATATATAATTAATTTCGCGATGACTGACTTCTCCTCATCATTTGAGCCATTATCAGGTTGTGGTAACACTCGCTGAACACACACTAAATATTGTTTGCTCGCTGTATCCATTGGCTATGGTCCTGTGGACGGCTTCATGTAAGGATTTTCCCACCAGTCTTCACTTGGTCTGCCCATCGGGTTGGAGATCTTCCTCTTGGACTTCGGCCTTCTACCTTTTCTTTACTACCAATAGTTTTATATTCCCCGTTTTTCTAGCTCTGTGGCTAAATTAATTTATGCTTGGTTTAGTTTTTTCAATAGCCTATCTTTTATGTAAATCTTTTCCAGTGTTGACAGGTTGATTTTATGTTCTCTCCAGAACACGCGTAAAATTTTTCTATAAACAGACATTGCGAAAGCTTCGATCTTACTCATATCGATTTTGTTAAGAGTCCATGTTTCAGCTGCGTATGTGTCAATGGAAAAAATAAGGATATTGACCAACCTGAGCTTAGTATTCTTTGTCATTGTTCAGTCTCTGCATATTTTAATTAATTTTTCTCTTGCGGTTTTTGTCATTGGTAGTCTACACTTCTTAGGAGCAATCGTCATTGTTTGTTATCAGGGAGCCCAAGTATACAAATCTGTACCACTTAAAAAATTCGGCACTTGTCCTATGTGTAATAGATTATTATTTGCTCTGTCTATGCATTTCCTGTCATCATTTATTTTTTTTCGATCTTGATCTGAAGCCCGAATTCTTAGCTATTCCTCAGCTGTTTAGTAATGGTAATCATTTTGACTTTATTCGCTGCTAGTATAAGTGTTTTAATGTTGCACATATCCAGTGTTACATCTACGCCCATTACTTTTAGAGTTGGTTTCGCTAGTATCGATCACTGGAGTTTCTTAGTTAGTTGAGAGCCTTTTCTACTTCTGCTTGTAAAATGATTCTGCTTCTGAGACTGACGCATTTTCTGAAATGTCTTTATATAATTTTGAACAGTAATTTTTGCTCCCTATGTCGGCTTTTACTTGTCCGTTGGTTTTGAATGACTTGAAGTTGTGGCTTGAACTCTTTGGTCAAATATTTAACTTTTGTAAATTGTTCATAAACACAATAAAAATAAGAAAGTTACAATATCTGGAACACGTAATGAGGAAACATTGATATGAACTGCTAAGGCTGATAATACAGGAAAAGATAAGAGGAGGAAGGAGTACAGGAAGAAGGAGAGTATCACGGTTGAAGAATTTAAGGGACTGGTTTAAATGCAGTTCTATAGAACTTCTCAGAGCAGCAGTAGATAGAGTAAAGATAGTGATGATGATATCCAACCTCCGATCGGGAGACGGCACTTAAAGAAGAAGAAATTGTTCATGACTTTCATTGTGGTTTGTATGTTGCTCCAGTTCTTGACACAGGTTATTTATATAGTTGTTTTATCCCTGGTGTACATACATTTTATTCTCCTCCTCAGTTCCGCTAGTTCTTGAATGCTGCTTCCTGATTTTGTGGTATGTTGTAGTATAAGTCTAATTCTAAGGTTTCTTCTGTCATCCAATGTTTGCTCTTTTTGGTTTTACGCGGTGTGCGCACTTTTTTGCTAAATGTATCCAGCTTGTTATTCCATTTTACGTTTTATTTGTGGCTTTTAATATTTGTGGATTTCCTTTATTTATCAGTTTTGTCTAGACTTTTTCTGTAATATTCACCCTTAGCTGTTTCGTCTTATCTGTTTTTCTCTTTGTGTGTAGTTTGAGCCTCAAGTTTATTTTCAGCTATTTATGATCTGATCAATAGTATGCTTCAAAGCTTTTACATTTAATACTGAGGTTTTCCATTTTTTCCGCACGAACATGTAGTCGATTTGATTTTTGTGTTCTTTATTTGTCTAGTCCATATTAGGAGTCTTCTTGGATGGTGTTCATAAAGTGTATTTGTTATCACTAGATTGTATTCACTGGCAAATTTTAGAAGACGTACATCTCTGTAGTTTCTATGTTGAGATGTTTCTATGTAAGATGTTTTCTATTTTGTAAATGTCGCCAATGTCTTCATCTGGGGCATCTGTTGTGGGCGTATATATCTAAACATAAAAATTTTCTGGTTTAGCTTCTAACGTTATTTTTAAGAGTCTATAAGTTGTTGTTTCATATTGCCTGATATATTTCGATATTCTATATTTTATAAGTATGGCTACTTCATTATTCCTGTCCTTGGAGATCCTGATTTATAGATCGTGTGGTTGTTTGTTTTAACATGTTCTTGATCTTTTGGTGTGTTTCTGCTAGACCACATATGCCTACAGTAACCAATTTGTCTAACTTAATTCCTAATTTGAGTCTCACTAGATCTCTCTTCAGTAATTGTAATTCTAAGGTACTTGTATGCTTTAACATTCCTAATTTCACCGAGGTCTAGAACTAAATTATTTGGTCTTGCTTTTCCAACAATTCGATATTTGGTCTTTTCCATAATTAAGTAAAGTCCCAAGCCTTATATATATATATATATATATATATATATATATCCAATTTTCTGATCATATATCTTACGTCATCTTTATTCTCAGCTACTATGAGCTGGTCGTCAGTAAAGTGAAAAGTGAAGAGTATATGGTCATCTATATTTATGCTCATTGTATAACACGTGCATCTCTATAGTCGTAGGGCCGAATAGAAATAAATTTTAAATAAGGTTAAAGCCATTGCAATTTAATTCAATATGAAATATAAGCACAAATTTTTTTTCTAAAAGTTAAATTTATGCACATGTAGGTTTCTAGCTGATAAAATGGCCACGAGTAAATCAGCTACAATACAATAATAAGGCCAATAACAACAATATTCTTTAAGTGGATTCTATGCTGTAGAAACTGTATGTGAATCTTGTGATAGACATAATATTTTAAAAATTGTTTATTCACCTGATTTTGTCTTTACTTTTTATTTTTTTATTGCCGTAATAATTTAAATTTTTATTTTTTCTTAGTGCCTTATACATGTGTTAGTATGCAAAAATAGGTTCATAAAGAATCTGTGATTACCTTTTTTAGCTAAGAAGCTACGTGACTAC
Organism: Diabrotica undecimpunctata; assembly: GCF_040954645.1. Lineage (NCBI taxonomy): Eukaryota > Metazoa > Arthropoda > Insecta > Coleoptera > Chrysomelidae > Diabrotica > Diabrotica undecimpunctata. Next base: position 6,972 of record NW_027313667.1, on the reverse strand, counting down.
CAAGATCTTGACGCAACTTTCTCTTGGTCGACTTTCACTGCCGGGGTGAGAAAATTGACGTAAATATTTAAAACACAATCAGGTTACGATAGCGTGAGATTTTTCCTGGAGATTTTCCACCCTTAAGAAGCGAGTCCAGCGTTAATTTTAATTCTCCACCACCCCCACCATCTTTTCTACCGGCCCTTACCCCTCGCCCTCGTCATTAAAATTTAATTTCCAGATTGATGGTTTTGGAAATTGAATTTCACTCGGAATAAGATATCTGAGATGTGGCGGTATCGGCCACAAAAGGAATTTTCGATGATGTTGCAAGGTTGAGAGTTCGGGAGTTCAGGAGTTTTAACCCGAACGAAATAACTTTTGAGCTTGTGATGGAAATAAACTTTCGTTTTAGGTAAATGAACAGATTTTCATGAAAATATTTACGGATTACATTTGAAATATTTGGTAACTTTTCTATTGAATTTAATACCAGATGCAGTATCCTTTCATATATGAATATCATTCCATAAAAAGGAAACGTGTTCTGCGAAAAACATATTATATACATTCTAAAGCAAACTATTTTATTAATTAATAGTACAAAGTTACATATCCTAATTAAAGCTCGGATTTATAGGCAACAAAAATTGAAGAAAAAGGCGCCTATATAGGCAAAGATTTTTATTAAAAAAGGCAGGAATATTAACATTTAGGCAAAATATAGGCAATAAAGGAGTATAACTTATTATTTATTGTTCAAAGTGAATTACCGTAATATTAACTTAAGGCAGGTATATTTACACATCATAATCATAACATTAGTATAAATAAACTAGTAACTAAATAACTGTAAATTAATAATTAAACATTGTAACCACTTAAAATTTTATCATTAATAGAAACAACTAAATGTTTTTCAATATTTTCGGTCCTAAAACTATGTCTTCGATCACTTAAAATTAATTTGTACATTGAAAACGAACGTTCGACATCGACAGATGTAATTAAAGCATATTTCAGAGCCGATAATAAATCTGGCATAATTTGAAATTCCTCGGAAAATTTCTCATTCAAAACTTTAGCAACATTAGATAAAAACGAAAAACCTTCATTCTTGTCGAAAACATATTTCATTTTTTTTTTAATTAATTGCTTTTTTAATTACTTCCAGGTGCCGATTTAATTTTCGTCTTTAAATTATCTATTAATTTTACTGACTCACATAAATTTATCTCTTGTTTTTCTAATAAGGTAATTGTGGTAACTATTAATTTATAATTGTCATTGATATACTTAAGCGAGTTCCTGTTTCAATTTGGGATTTTTTAATATTTTTTTTTGCTTCTCGAATGGCTTCGGAAATATCATCATCAAATTCTGACATAACTAATTCTATTTCATTGGAGTGTTCAAAGTAAAAAAAAACTGCTCCGAGCCAGGTTCCCCACCTTGTAATTACTGGTTTAGATGGCAAAGGGACACCGGGAAGTCTTTCTTTATATATCTGCACCCTCAACGGAGCCTTTACAAAAACTTTTTTCATAAAATTTATAAAATTATTTACCAACGGAAACAGATTTCTTATTTCTTCAGCAATTCTATTTACCCCGTGGGCTACACAATTGCAATGAATTAAATTAGGATAAAAAATCTTTAAATTAACAGCAGCTTTTACCATCTATGCCGCACCATCTGAAAGCATTAAAACTATTTTATTCACTGTTATAGCGTTGGGTAAAAAGAGGTTTGTTAAACTATCTTGTATAAATCGACTTATTGTTAAATTGTTTGTTTTTTCCAATTCTTTAATGGCAACTAAATAAGGTTTTCTTGCAAAATTTTCGTTCAAAATTCCAATCATTAAATTAGCTATATACCTGTCGTTTCATCCACGATAATATACAAAAAATTTTGAAATGCATTCCACATAACATTTTTCCACAGTATGTTTTCTCAATGTAATCTCGTCCGGTAAGGATTTATTAAGATATTTTTTGAAAAAGCATTTAAAACTAGGGTTATTAACTTTATATAGAGGAATGTTGGATGCAATCATCATCTGGCATAAATCAAATTTAAATGCGTCTTCCTCCTTTTTTTTTGAACTGCTTAAACTATCCCGCAGAGATATTTGGGCTAACTTAGAGGAATTTAATTTTTCCAAATTACGTTTATGAAGTGGGATTCCACAATGCTGGTCAATAAAGTACTTTTTTCTACTTAAAATCTAAGAATTAAAAAAAATAATTAGAATTCTAAAACCGCTTTAGAATTTAGTTATGTTGTGGGACGAGAAAAAAAGAGAAAAAATAAAACTTACCGATTTGCCGCATGGTTTACAAAATGCTCCATCTCCTTCTAGAGAAAGTTTCGAATAAGGTGCGATCAATAGCCTTAATTTAGATGTCATCTTTTCACACAAATGTCTAAAACGTTTTAAAACGTGTTCTTTGCTTTTCGGTATACGGAACAAAACTAAACGAGGATATAGCAATTTGTGACTAAACTCTGATACAGTAACCGACTGTACAACTGATAATAAACTAATAAAGCTTAGGGATTTCCAAATAGTTAACCCTTATGTCTCGATCAGGTACATTTTCCTAGAAATCTGTTATATAAACAAATCATTGATATTTTATTATTGACCCAAAATTTTATTATAGAATGGTTTAGTAATAAAATAATATCATGGGTAGTACCATGAAATTTTAAAAAAGGCACAAATAGGCGGAATTTACGAAAAAAGTGCAAAAAACAATTATAATAGGCAAAATAGGCAAAAAAGGAATTTTGCCTATAATCCGAGCTTTAATCATAATTTATATCGTATATTTTTTAAAAGCTATTTTATCCCTTAACTACTATAAGTCAAACGTATTTACATAAGTATTATAAGTGGGACTAGACCCATTTTTTTATATAAAGAAAACAATGAAATTTCTTTTGATAGTTTTTCAATTATTAAACTAAGATTACAAAATGAGCAGATAAATGATTAAAAGATAGATAAATAATTAAAATGTGTTTAAACCATAAATGCTTTTAACACAAATTAGAGTTATTCTTTGCATTTTTTGCATACTTGAACCCAATATTGTAAACATACAGGCATTTTACACTCTGCGGAAACATAGTTCGTTTTTCTGTCTTTGTTGGCTGGACAGAGGCGACATCTCTATATTTTTCGATTATCATTGACTAAAGGAGGTTAAGGAACCACTTATAAATTTAGTGCCACTAATATCTGCTAAAATACCTCAAATCTGTTGTGGCACATTGAAGTTATATATTCTTCTCTTCATGTGTGTAATGTACAAGCTTTGGGCTAATTGTTTTATGAACTTTTTTCGAGGGATAGAATTTCCTTTATTTAGAAACTTATTTAACATACTGGCATTAATACGTGCAATATTTAAAACAGCAAAAAACACTGCCATTGGCCATTTTTGTGATCTTCGAGCTACATAATAATTGGCACATTTCTGATCCAAGGCATCCACACCGGCCTTTGTCGAATTATAAACTAAAATGATGTCGGGTTTTTTTTGTTTTCTCATCAACCACATTGTCATGGTATTGTAGATATCAGTATTACACTTTTGGCTTTCTTAGGCACATAAAATACTATGGTAACCTCAGAAGTGAATCCAAACAAAGAAGAATCAATTGGCCTTTTTCTTTGAGGTAGAAATTCTGGTGGAATTTGACGTTCAATTTTTTTAATTGTTTCAACGTAAGTAATATCCTTTATTATTAATTCACGAACCATTTCTACCAAAGTGTATCGGGTATCGCCAGTCACATTACGCCTTTTGCCATAAATTGGTTGAGTAACCCGTAAAATCACTTTGGCAGGATGAAAGAAGGGTGATTTTGCAGTTTTGCTTTCGTTTTTGCCTCTGTATATTTCTGCGTTATACATGTAATGCTTCTTAGAAAAATTTGTATTTTATGCCATATTTAGCTGGCTTATTTAGAATGTATAGTCTGTCTAGAAAGTATCCGGAAAAAAGAAAGCAGAATTATAATTTTACGGTATTTATTTCGATCACTTGAAATATAAAATTTCAACAAATAATTCATCTCATTTACTAAAACACCCTCCATTTAAATCCAAACACTTAACTAAACCTCCAAGTACACCCGAAAGTAGGCCAAGGCCATAATTTTCGGTAATGGTGTAAAACTGACCGAATCAAACCTGTTTTATCTCATGGCGCTGCTCTTTCCACTTCACTCTCCATATGTTTTCAATGGGGCTAAGATCTGGAGATGCTGCTGGCCACGGAATTGTTGCTTCGTGCTCTTGCATTCAAGCTTGAGTATATATTATCTTGCTAAAAACGCCACCCCTCTGGATATAAAACATGAGCCGTTTCAAGAAGAAAACCATTTGGGATGTCACAATATTTCGCACTATCAACAGTACCATTAACTATACAGAGAGATGTAGCACCACGGTGAGATATTGCTCCCCAATTGGAAATTTGAACGCTAATATTTTTTCTTGATAGGACTTTTACATGATTTGCACCAACATGGAAACAACTTTCATCAGATATAAAGACATTATTAAAATTATCTTCTCGAAAACGCTGACAAAAATCTATTCTTCGTTGCCTTTGCAGAGGTGTCATTGTAGGGATTTTTTTTAGATTCCCTGATATAAAGCCTTGCTTTTTCAGTGACATTAAATTGTTTCCGCGAATCTTCGGGTCTACCAGAAACTGGTCTATGTCTCATATCTGTGCCATTTTTTATCCTCTTATTGTCTCATACACTGCACTTTTTCCGAGTTCAGTCAATTGCACTAATTTTTTAACGTTTCGGACACCCTTTCTATATAAATATTCCACCACTTTTCTTTTTTCTACTTGCGACATTATTTCACAAATCTTAAGTCTGTTTACCAAACACAACAATATTTGACAGATGGTGTTGTCATGCAATTTTGTCCATAACCTAACTCTGAGATAGCGCGTTTGATGCATTTCTTTCGTCTTGAAATGTTACAAAAAGGAAATCTATTAAAATTAGGAAAAATATAAAATTCCGGATACTTTCTAGACGGACTATATACGGCTAGTTTCACTTTAAATCGAAATAGATCGCGGCCTATTCCATCAGTTGCCCACATTGAACGTAAATTCTCATGTCTAGATTTAAATACTCCTTACATGTAGATCAAACCAATAAACGATTCTATTTCTGTAATATCAACGGGATGTATAAAAGCAGGACCAAATAACTTTCTGGAATTTTTATTTCGTTTGAATGTCCCGTGTTGTTATTTGATAACTTTAAGCCTTTCGTTTGTCCGAAGCACTACTTCTTCCAATTTGTTTAAAGTAATTAGAAATTTCCAAGTGTCTATAATACTGTCAGGAGTATTAGCACGAATGGCATCTTTTAAACCAGGCAGAACTGTCACTATATTCACTAGGAAACTAAGTTTCTGTAGCTGGCTGTATACCATGTATCACAACAATTTTTATTTCAAATTCTTTATAAAAGATATACAAAAAAATACCCAAACGGGCTATATCACAATTACATTACAGAACGTTTTCGAAATGTAAATTCCATCATCAGTGTAACCTGAAAGTATATAACCACTTTAATTAAAAAGAACGTAAAATTTCTAAGGTTAGTGCGAATTGTGGTTAATACTTACGAAGTATACATGCTATGAGCCACTAAAATATATGCGTGAAAACAACTTAAATGTTGTTAATTTATAGTTATGTTACGATATATATTATTACAAATTAGGATGTTTAAGTTACCGTTGGAATTGGTAACATGGCGACGTATGGCTCTACATAGGTCACATGGTCCTCAGACAAAGTGTCTTCGATGACCTATTGATAACAACTGAAAAAAAAATGACAATATTGACATGCTAGGACGGATGTCGGAACAAAGCAGTCAGTGCAACTTACAGTAGTTGTCTAAAAATGACAGAAGCCATCATTATTTATAATTGAATAAGTTAAAATTATAATAATATAACAGTATCAACCATCCATGTTGTAGTCTGTAATGTGAATTTGTCTTATATTTATGTTGAAAAATATTGAAAAAATTTGTTTTATAAATTAATGTAGGTAGACTGGATTACGTGAAATTTTTTAGGTATCGATAGGCAACCAACTAAATTTAGACACATGTATAGTTAATAATTACATACATACATGTTTAGGCCTCATTAAATAAAATATGTCCTTATAGGACAACAAAATATTATGTTTTATTTGAGGCTTGATAGGGACTATAAAGCGATAATAATAATAGGCTAAGATATTTTTAATTCTTCTCTGTCAAATTATAAAACAAGAAAAACATTAGACAAAGAACATTCTGAATTCATTAACAATTATCCATTTTAAGAAATTATTTATATTTTTTAATACTGTTTAGCGGTTTTATATATAGTTAAGTTATTGAAGAGTATATATCCGGAGTACTACCTTATCTATACATTTCTTTTTTAATTTAAGTTTTGCTTTACTGTTACACTTATGAGAAATTAAAATATGGAAAAGAAAAGTGTTAATGAAGGTGTAAACATTTACTTCCTAGCTGAGCGCTTTTCACTAACAAAGCCATCTTCAGAGCTATTGTCAAAGTTTTAAAAAGTACCACTACTATGGAGAGATCTCATTTTGATAGATAAATCCACAAGTTTCCTTTAAGCTATTTTTATATGTTAAAATATTTCTTTGGAAAAAATACAAAAAAGAAATGTACACTGGGGACTCCACAAAAACATATTAAAAAATATGGTTATGGTAGGGGTGTCAGATCCCGGCCATTTGTTGGAGTTGAAGCAGCAGATAGTATGAGGGGAATTCAAAGCAGATAAAATGAGGAAAAGAGGACTCCTTGACATCTTTTTCTGTAGGTACTTCTGTTGGCGTCGTACCTACTTTCCTGTTTGATCGACGTTGCAACCACCTGGTTAAAATACTCTGAGATAGCGCG
>NW_027313666.1:0-20308 GCF_040954645.1 Diabrotica undecimpunctata | reverse complement strand
ATGTGGCTGATCAATTGGAAACACTTTCCACTGAAGCCAATAAAGTAGGTTTGAAAATCAATATTAGTAAAATCAAATCCATGAGAGTAAATGCAAGAAACAATACGCTATTTACTATCAACAATATGCAGATTGAAAATGTGGAAAACTTTACGTATCTTGGAAGTGTCATAACAGAAAGCGGTAGTAAAGAGGACGATATTCCTATGAGGATACGAAAAGCTTAACAAGCATTCAGCATGCTCAACCCTGATTGGATCTCTGGCGAGTATACTACAAGGACGAAGATTCGCATATTCCAGTCAAATGTCATGTCTGTTCTACTCTACGGATGTGAAGCCAGGAAAGTAACAAAAACCCTTACAGATACACTGCAGATCTTTATTAATAAATGTCTACGACGAATTGTTCGTATTTTCTGGCCTAACATCATCAGAAACGAAGATCGACTACAACTGACCGAACAAAAAAGGAAGAAGAAAACGAGGTTACCCAATACAAACTTGGAGAAGATCCATCATGGACGAGATGAGAGGTCAAGGAAAGTCTTGGAATGAGGTGAAGGCCTTAGCGCAAAATAGAACTCGATGGCGCGTTTTCACTGAAGCTCTATGCTCCACTTAGGAGTTCATCGGTCTCTATTGTCACTACATGATCAGTCCATCGAAGTCTCTGAAGTTTTACAGATCTCCTGCACCTGGATCTCCCTACTCCGTTTTTGTTAATAGGTCGAAATATCTTCCTTAGGAGATATGTTTCCCGTCATTTCTCGTAGGTAAATCAACAAGGTTCAAAGGAGTTTGAAAGCTGGCGCGCAAAACTAAACTAAAACCTCGATACTCCACGCTCTATGGGAATAGCTCTAACACATTTCGACGCGCCAACCGTGATGGGACGAGGACTGGCACTCCACGACAAACTACCTGACGAGTCTTAAATAGAGAGAAACGTGTCATAATTTGGTCGAAGCAAAAGCTTTTAGGTTTTCAGACAAAATCTTACAGAAACGGGAGGTTACAATGTGCTTTACAAACAAAAAATAGTTTATAAAAAGTGATCGATTACCAAAGTGCAGCTATGAATAAATAAACTATGATGTCGTACCCCATAATTCTCCGTTTATGAATCCGTAATGAATAATTTAGTAAAATAATAGCTCTGAATGGCAAATTAACCTCTTTCGTTACTAAAAATGATTTTAACAACCATTCTTTCATCTTGAATTATTATGAGTTTTCTCTTATATTTTATTCATCAAATTACATAGTACCTAAATGAATGATTTCAAGAATTATTTTTAGATAATTTCAATGCGATATTAAGTAGTGAGGTAAAAAATTATATGATGAAAGTTTCATATTTTATTTTATCTCTTGAAAAAATCATTAGGAATTTACATAATAACTCTTTACATTATATAAGGCCCGTAATTAAGCGTATTATGAGCGCCGCCAAAATTATTTGCAGGGAGGTGCATCTGCATCTAAACATCCTATTAACAAATACATATAAAATATAGAACTATTTTCTTTCCGGACAGGGGGTGCAATTGCACCTCCTTACACCCCACTACCGGCGCACCCCTGTTTAACATTTGATTACCTGAAACTTATTAAATTAGAAAACAAAAAAGAGAATCTACGGCACGGGCTACTCAATAAACAAAATGAAGCAATCCTAAATTGCTGGAAGACAAAAATTCTCGGACAAATCGGGATCACTGCCAAAACGTAGGTACTAATGTCTAAACCAATCAGCTCTATGAAGAATCCTTTGACAGAGGTGAAAAGGACTAGAATCAGAAGATTCAATTATCTGGAAATATATGCAAAAAGAGTACTTATATCAGTAAAAACATGCCAAAAATTAGGTAACGAAGAAAACGGTCGTTGGGAGCTATGATAATTGCCATAACAGACGATTGAAATAGCGTTCATTAAGCCCGGGGTCTAAAGGGTCGTAACGCCAGTGTCTGATGATGATGATGATTTATAGAAATTGGGGTTGCCGAGAAGTGTCGTTACCATAAAATGTTGCATACTATACTATGTATGAAAATGAGAAAGTATTGCAAAGAATAAAACAAAAGAAATCGTACACACAGTGAAAAAGACAAAAATGAAATACCTAGGTCATGTAAGTAAGGAAATGAACCGCATATAATCACTTTATAACATTTGATAATAATTAGTACTATGGTTCTATTATATTTGGCAAATTTTCGATTACTCTTATTGAAATATATAGATGAACGACTAAATAATCTGTCTAAAATCATGTGTGTTCTCTGGTCATAAAGCTGTCCCAACTTTTTTTTGTTATTATCATCTATAATCTATATCCATAATTGCTTTAGTATATTCGGTATTTCGGAAATACAGAAAAACTATAGCTCAGCGTAAAAAAATGTATAGATTGAAAAATGAATAAAAAATAAAACATAATCCACTGTCCAAATTTCAGACTAATCCGACTATCCTCACTAATGTAAGTAATTACCGTATATTCACTTAATATCTTTGATCCTAGTGTTTCTTCCCCTATTTACTTCTTCCAAAGACTTAAGTAGTTCTTCCTTGACTGCTAGGGTAGTTGTCTATGAAGCATACATTACTTATACCATATGCACCTTATTGTTGTTTAAACTTATGCGAACTGAATATATATACATTATTTCTGTTAATTTTGTTTTAATTTGTTAAGGACTTGACTGTAGTTTGTTTTTCCTTGATTTATTACCAAGTATAACTGATAATAAATAATTTTTAACGTGTGTTCACAAAGTATAACAAAAACATTGCTGTTATCTACAACAGTCTCGAAGAAATAATATAAATGATGACTCAGTATCTTGCAATAATCTATTGTTTATAGCAAAAACCATTGTCAAGCTGTCTACAACGTGTACATTTATAAATTATAACCAGAAATTCACACAGTAAGTACTCACCATTAATAAGGACACTAACCCCCAGCACTAGCACTTAACATCTACCAAACAATACGACCAAATCACAGAAAATAACAAAAATTAGCTAAGAGTTCAAGAAATTAACATTGTTGAACAACTGTCAACAATCAGCTGTTCTAAACATCTATAATGTTTACCACGTACGAGAAAGAACTGAGTGTAGAATCCCTGTACGTCAAATATGAAGCTGAATGCGCTAGTTCAGTCCAATGTTGCCGGCTTTCCGGGCATTAATTTCCTTCTTGGTCGCGTTTCTATCCTTTGTGTGATTCATCCGATCTTTGTCCGCAGAGCAATTGAGGCATAGAATGTGCCGATTTGGGATAAATATGACTAATAATGATTAACTTATCAGTTAAAATTTGTTAATTTAATTGCTTTGTATACAAATTGTGGAAATAACGCGATATCGCTTTGTTTACTATATTTACGAGTTTTATTAAATTATTCAGATAATATAATATATAGTTCAAGGAATTGGGACTTTAGATCCGTTCTTTTGTGCCTCTATTTACGTTCATTAACAATTCCTTTGAATGTACGTGGGGCGCAACGCAAATATCTGACGTCAGTACAATATGCCAGCTGCAAGCTCTAGTTAGAAAAAAGTTGGCCAGCCAATTTACAAGCACTAATCACAAAAGCACTAAGGAAACTTACAGGATGTTTCTGGGGTGTTTCAGTTCTTCCTTACCCTTGGTTAACCTAACAGTCCTAAGATGTGTTTGACGCTCCCTTAAACTCCTCCATTTTATACGATTTTGTGCTCTTTGTTGTCAATTTTTGATGATACGCCTAATGTCGTCAGCTCAACGTGTAGGTGGTCTTTCTCTACTACGTTTGTCTGCTCTTGGCCTCCAATGCGTAATTTTACTCGTCCATCGTAAGTCATGAGGCAAACACCAGTAGGAAGAAGGTCAAAGGGAAGACCCAAACTTAGATACATGGAACAAGTGGAACAAGATCTGAAAACACTTAAGATTACCAACTGGAAAAACAAAGCAAGGAACAGAACAGAATGGCGGAAAATCCTAGAACAAGCCAGGACCCAGAAAGGGATGTCGAGCTACTAGCTACGCTATGCGTTCCATAACATCAACAATACTCGCCTTCAGCCATATCTGCAATATGGCTGAAGGCTGATACAAAAATAGAACAAAAAAAAAGTTTTTTTTATATTTTTCCTAACAATTTCTTCCATTAAAATCCAAATGTCTCACTTTTTATTATTTATATTATGGAGAAAATTGTAGCTTACGTTCGAAATACGCCTGCTTGTTATCGGGAGAACATAATATTGGGAGCATTTCAACTGTTGTTTGAGTTGGAGTCAGATTCCGACAGTTGAAAATCGCATGCTACCTATCGCGAGATCACAAGATACGAGTTGTTAGAAAGTTTGTGTAATATCCTACAACCGTTTTCAAATCGGTAGTAGAATTAAAAGTTGTGTTTATTAGAACAATTAAGATCAGATTAGAACAGACAGTTATTCCTATGTATTGTCTGAAGTCAGGTTTGGGCTGGCAAAATTTCAGGTTCGGCAAATATAAAAAAAACATGGCAATTAAGAGCGGTATCAGAGAGAGGCTATGGTTATGGTACGATTGCTTCACTAAACATAATCAAAAACTGTAATCATAATCATTTGTGAACCTAATAACTAGATTATCGCAAGCTTAAATACTTAAAAATAGCTAAATTAATTCCAATAATATTGTAGTAACCAGCGAAATTTAAAACACTTCTGCGACAGAGACAATGTAAATCCAATATCCCTGAGGCAGCCAAATTCGGAGAATATAAAAAAAACAGTTCATAGGGTTGTAGAAATAAATGTTCGACTACTCACAATCTAAATCCACAAGGAAAATAATTCCTGTAGCTGGCTGTATACCACGTATAACAAAAGAGGTTATTCTTTGTATGTGGGTATATTTTATTTTATAAAAACCCTTAAAAGGGCAACATTACAAGCACGAACGTTTTCGGAACAACTGTTCCATCATCAGGTTAAAATGCAGGTTAACATGCCTGAGCCACCAAAATATTTGGGTAAAAACCCTTTAAATTGAAAAATGTTACCGAAGAATGTACATGATGTTTATAATATTATATGATGTTTAATATTTTAATTAGATTTTACTTCAGGTAACATACACCCATGCTTAAGTGAGTTCCAGTGTCCCGAGAGTACACCTCTTCAAACGGACTACGTCCGTTGAGTTGCCAACCGTAGTCCGTTTGAAGAGGTGTACTCTCGGGACACTGGAACTCACTTAAGCATGGGTGTATGTTACCTGAAGTAAAATCTAATTAAAATATTAAACATCATATAATATTATAAACATCATGTACATTCTTCGGTAACATTTTTCAATTTAAAGGGTTTTTACCCAAATATTTTGGTGGCTCAGGCATGTTAACCTGCATTTTAACCTGATGATGGAACAGTTGTTCCGAAAACGTTCGTGCTTGTAATGTTGCCCTTTTAAGGGTTTTTATAAAATAAAATATACCCACATACAAAGAATAACCTCTTCTTTTACTCACAATCTATTTTATTAAACCTAGGACGACCGGTTTCGAACACTACACTTTGTTGTTCTTATTGTTACGTAAAAATATGAGTCATAGTTTTAACCTTTAAAACATGTTTTTAATCTAATATGTTGTAGAGTTTACGAGAGGCCTCGATTTACCTGAGCGACCTTCCAGAACCGATATGAGGGAAATCCAGTTTGCCTTTACCGTTTCGCCATCGAAGGTTTTAGACTATTCGAGATAACGGCACTGGTATATAATAACGGAACTTTATTTGGAAGGGACAGTTAATAAAGAAGATTCGCGCTCGCGATATTATTATTGTTACGCTCGCCTACTAATAAATTATTGTATATTTAGTGATAAATAAACTTATATAAATTATCGTGCCTTTTAATAAATTAAAGTAGGAACAATATAATAAATTAGTAAAGACATTATAAATTAAAGACATAACAATTAATAAATTCCTAACAGTGGTGCAGAAGTGTGATATAAAATAAATTGTGAAAATGGCTACGATTTATGAGCTGACAGTGACTAATTTAAGAAGACATCTTGAAGACAGAGAATTAGCTTCTACCGGAAAAAAGGCTGAGTTAGTCCAACGACTAAAGAACGCTTTGCTAGAAGAAGGACTAGATCCAGAGACTTATATATTTGAAGATGCTGTCCTCTCGTCGATTTCGAAAGTTTCTGGTGACATCGCATCATTAGAGAACAAAGTTTCTGACGATATTTCGAAAGTTTCTTCTGATGTAGCCAAAGTTTCTGGTGACATCGCGTCATTAGAAAACAAAGTTTCTAACGAGATTTCGTCCCTGGAAAGCAAAGTTTCTGCTAACATCTCTTCGGAAATCTCTAAAGTCACTTCTGAGATGTCTGCCCTCGACGATAGAATATCTTCGTTAAAAAACCAAGTTGCTGCCGATATGTCGGCCTTCGAAGAAAAGATGAAAGAGATGGAAAAGAAGCTGGAGGAAACAGGGACAGCAGAGAGAGGAAACAATCCAATTACAGCAGAGATAAAAGAAGACGAGACGAAATGTAAGTTGGAAACACGGCCGAAATTTGAAGGAAGTGGAAGTTCTGTGCATGTCAAAGTCCCAACTTTCGACGGAAAATCGTCATGGAACAACTACATGAAACAGTTCGAATCAGCTGCAAGAGCGAATGGATGGTCTGAAAAAGAAAAGGCTGTAAACCTGACTATCGCTCTTCGAGGAGATGCCTTAGATGTGCTTCAGACCATAGCCGTAGAGGAGACCGATGATTTCGAACAACTGAAGAAGAGGTTAAATATGCGATATGGCCACGAACATTTGGAGCATGTATATCAGTCGCAGCTTAAAAATCGTAGACAGAAGAAAGATGAGGCTCTTCAAGAATATGAAGTAGATATTGCCAGATTAGTACGATATGCTTATCCAACAGCTCCCGAAGACATGATGGAAAAGTTGGCCGTTCAAACGTTTATTGATGGTCTTCGTGATCATGAAATGCAGAGAACACTACGATTAGCTCGTCACAAGACGCTGGTTGATGTCTTATCCGCCGCCCTCGAATATGAGTCAGCTACGCAGGCCTCTGGCGGTTACAGTAAAGTTAGGACTGTAAAAGAGGAAGAAGATGAAGATAAACTTGACCAGCTCGTTAATATGATAAAAAGCATGACATACAAGAAAACGAAGACCATCAGATGCTGGAATTGTGGCGAAATAGGACACGTACGAAGCTCCTGTAAGCACCCTAGGTACGACGCAAATCAAGAAACTCACCATCAGGAAAACTAGAACGGGTCAGCCTTAGGGGGGCAGCTTCGACCCAGAACTTTTCCAAAGACCCTCTCATACTAATAGCTTCTTTGAAATGTCGTGAAGATAGTGTATATGTAGATGGAGACATAAATGGTAAAAAGCATACGTTGTTGGTGGATACCGGAGCGACCAGAACCATTATACGCCCGACAGTTATAAACAGCCGAAAGAAACTGTTACCAACGAGGTTACGACTTCGGACCGCTACAGGTGAAAATGCCAACATTCATGGAGAAATCCAGGTACAATTGGGAATTGGGGCAGAAAAGTTTGTCCATACTGTTATAGTTGCTGACATCGAAGAGGATGTTATATTAGGAATGGACGTAATGAATATGCATGGATTCCAATTGGATTTTAAGAATAAGGTAATCAAAGTTGGCAACGAGGAGGTATTTCTCCATCCACATAATGACAACACTGTGCAAGCAGCCATTACAGAAGATACAGTCGTGCCTGCGAGAAGCGAAACGATCATAGTAGCGCGACTACAGGGAATTGTAGACGAAGGGAGACCTGTTATGATGGAGCCTTGGAACCACGACGATGAGGTTGGCCGTGGAATCATAATTGGAAAGGAATTGGTGATTTCGGCTAAAGAAATTCCTGTGAGACTTATCAATGTCAACGACTACCCAGTGACCATAAAGAAAGAGACAAAAGTAGGAACTTGTGTACCTGTGACATCCATAATTCGTCAGGCGACAACATCTGATAATTCCAACGACAAATTCGACCAAATGGTTGCAGTTGCAGGACAGTCTCTAAATCAGATGGAGAAAAGGAAATTAAGGGAATTTCTTCGGCAGTATCGTGATATTTTCGTACCGAAAGGAGGAAAGACGGGAAGAACTACCGTTGTTAAGCATAAAATTGATACTGGTAATGCTAAGCCAATTCGTCAAACAGCTCGACGATTACCACAGGCGAAGAGAGAGGAAGCTGAAACGATTGTTCAGGAAATGAAGAAAGACGGGGTGATAGAACCTTCTACGAGTCCATGGGTCTCTCCGGTGGTCCTGGTTAAGAAGAAAGACGGAACGACGAGGTTCTGTGTGGATTACCGTTTGTTGAACAACGTTACCAAGAAAGATAGTTATCCTCTGCCTCGGATCGATGACACATTGGACACATTGGCTGGAAGTAAATTGTTTTCTACTTTGGATTTGAAGTCTGGATACTGGCAGGTAGAAATGGACCCAGTAGATAAAGAAAAGACAGCCTTCACCACAGGATCTGGATTGTGGCAATTCAACGTTATGCCATTTGGACTCTGTAATGCTCCTGCGACATTTGAGAGGCTTATGGAAAATGTGTTGAGAGGGTTATCTTGGAAAACATGCCTGGTTTATTTAGATGACATAATCGTCTTGGGGGAGACATTCGAAGATCATTTGAGGAATTTAGAAAACGTTTTTAATCGACTTAAAGCTGCCCAATTGATGCTAAACCCCAAGAAGTGCCAGCTATTTCAAGGTAAAGTCAATTATCTGGGTCATATAGTCAGTAAAGAAGGAGTGGCCGTGGATAAGGGAAAAATCGATTCCATTAAGGAATGGCCAAAACCAACTGACAAACATCAAGTGAGAAGTTTTCTTGGACTATGTACTTACTACCGGAGGTTTATTAAGAAGTTTGCAGATATCGCTAAGCCCTTAACGCGACTTACAGAGGAAGCAAGAGAATACCGCTGGGATATAGACTGCCAAAATGCCTTTGAAACGTTGAAAAAGCATTTAATAACAGCACCAATTTTAGGGTATCCACTGCCAGAAGGAGAGTTCATCTTAGATACGGATGCAAGTAATGTGGGAATTGGAGGAGTGCTGTCTCAGATTCAAGGAGGACAGGAACGAGTCCTCGGATATTTTAGTAAAGTTCTTTCAAAACCTGAGCGGAATTATTGCGTCACGAGAAGAGAACTTCTAGCAGTAGTTAAATCAGTAGAGCACTTCTATCAATACCTCTATGGCAGAAAGTTTCTAATCCGAACCGACCATGCCGCCCTTAAGTGGTTGATGCAGTTCAAGAATCCAGAGGGTCAGATAGCCAGGTGGATCGAACGACTCCAAGAATACGATTTTAAGATTGAGCACCGGGCCGGAGTTAGCCACAGAAACGCTGATTCTCTTTCCAGAAGGCCATGCCCAGCAGAGTGTTCCCACTGCAACAAAACGGAATCCAAGGAAGCAGCAGTGCTAAGAACGACGATTGTCAACGACGACTGGACGCCTACTAAAATCAGGGAAGAACAAGAGAGAGATCCAGTTATACAGAAAATCCGAAAATGGAAAGAGGAAAACCGTCGACCACCTTGGCAGGAAATATCAAACCTATGCTCAGTAGTTAAGACGTATTGGGCCCAGTGGGACTCATTTATCATCGAAGATGGCTTGCTCAAACGAGTCCTGGAAAATGATGACGGTTCAGAGAAGAGAAGACAGTTGGTGATCCCAAAGAGCAGAATAGCCGAAGTACTTCGTCAGTTACACGACAGTCCATCGGGAGGGCATTTTGGTGTAAGAAAAACCCTTCAGCGAATTCGGGAACGGTTTTATTGGATGAACAGTTCCGACGACGTAAAAGACTGGTGTAAGAAATGTACTATTTGTGCTACGAGTAACGGGCCTCACCGAAAAAGGAGAGCTCCTATGAGACAATATAATGTTGGAAGCCCGTTTGAAAGAATAGCTTTGGACATCGCTGGGCCATTTCCAGAAAGTGAAAATGGAGGCAAGTACATGCTGGTAGTAATGGATTACTTTACTAAGTGGGTCGAGATTTACGCACTTCCCGACCAGAAGGCCGCCACCGTTGCAGATAAGTTGATCCAAGAATATATCAGCCGATTTGGAGTGCCTTTGGAGATACATAGTGACCAAGGCAGGAACTTCGAAAGCGATCTATTCCAAGGAATATGTGATAGACTAGGCATGAAGAAAACAAGAACTACCGCGTATCATCCGCAATCGGATGGTATGGTAGAACGAATGAATAGGACAGTTGGCAAGTATTTGACAATGATGGTGTCCGATCATCAGCGAGACTGGGACCAATACCTTCCGTTCTTCACAATGGCCTACAGATCTGCTGTTAACGAATCAACAGGCCAGACACCAGCCAAAGTCCTATTCGGACGCGAAATGCGACTACCTTGTGATCTAGAGTTTGGGTGTCGACCTGGAGAAGATGTAGCAGGTGAAGATTATGTGATCGAATTACGAAGAAGAATGGACGATGTACATGAGTTGGTCCGTTCCCACCTTCAGATCGCTAGCGACCGAATGAAGAAACGGTACGATACACAAGCCGAAAAGGGTTGCTTTAAGAAGAACGACAAAGTATGGCTGTATAATCCCAAGAAGCGAAAAGGTTGTTCTCCCAAATTGCAGCAGTTTTGGGAAGGTCCATACCTCATTATGGAGAAGATCAACGATGTCATCTACCGAATAAGCAAGATTCCGAAGGGAAAGCCGATGATAGTACACCATAACCGGCTGGCGTCTTTCGAAGGTGACCACGACGTAGATGAAGAAGTGGAAGTAAACCAAGTCCACGATGTGTCTGACCTCACGTTTGAGGAATTCATGGGTGCCTATGGAGGTACCGGTAAAGCGAGACATGGTGTTACCACTGAAGAAAAGCAAGATCTACTAGCGCTCCCCGATGACTACTCGCTGGCCCTCACCATCCCGGCCAGTATCAAAGACGCACCAGGGTTGGCATCCGTCTTTCGAAGGAAGTTTGGTCGAGTTGCAGAACTTCAATGCCAGGTGCCAGCTCCCGGTAAAACCTTGAAACTCCAAGATGCATCACGTTACCTTTTCTACCTGGTAACAAAAGACACTGCCCGTGACCAACCTACCTACCGAGATGTATGGGAAGCCTTACTTCAATTGAGAGAGCACGTACTAGAGTCCGACGTGCAAAAGTTAGCCATGCCAAAGTTGGAGTGCCGCCAATTAGATTGGAGGGTTATCCGAAATATGGTGGAGGAGATCTTTAAAGACACCGAAGTCCAGGTGTTAGTCTGTTGCAATCCGCATAGTTACTGGTGCGGAGAGAAAACCGTCCCTTGTCATTTTTATACAACTGGAAGTTGTAAAAGAGGGTCCAGTTGCCGATACCAGCATACCGTTCCAGTTCTAGTCCCAACAAGGTTCCAGGAGGAACCATCTTTTGAGAGGGGGGCAATGTTACGTAAAAATATGAGTCATAGTTTTAACCTTTAAAACATGTTTTTAATCTAATATGTTGTAGAGTTTACGAGAGGCCTCGATTTACCTGAGCGACCTTCCAGAACCGATATGAGGGAAATCCAGTTTGCCTTTACCGTTTCGCCATCGAAGGTTTTAGACTATTCGAGATAACGGCACTGGTATATAATAACGGAACTTTATTTGGAAGGGACAGTTAATAAAGAAGATTCGCGCTCGCGATATTATTATTGTTACGCTCGCCTACTAATAAATTATTGTATATTTAGTGATAAATAAACTTATATAAATTATCGTGCCTTTTAATAAATTAAAGTAGGAACAATATAATAAATTAGTAAAGACATTATAATTAAAGACATAACAATTAATAAATTCCTAACATTATCATAACGAGTATGCTACGAGTAATCAATCCGTTCAACTTCGGAGCGAAGTTTGTCGCAGGGATCTGTGCTTAGCCCTCTGTTGTTTAATCTATATACTATGGATCTACATGGTACGGGTATTAATTTTATTGTAATATTTTACAATACGCTGATGATTGTTTAATTAAACTGTTTAATTAAATGCGAAAAAAGCCTAAATGTTTTAAAGGTAGTTAAACCGTCACCAATGGGGCGTTGATCCTAAGGTTAATCTAATGTTTTATAGGGCATATACCAGGTCAATTCTTGACTATGGTTGCTTTTTATATGGGTCTGGTACAAATACTAGACATAACAATTTGACCGAATCCAGTACAAAGCTCTGGGTTTGGTTTTAGGTGCACTTAAATGTGCGAATGTATGGAATCTCCATTACTTTAAGGTGTCTTTTTTTAGCTGAAAAGCTTATCCTTAAATGTCAAGGTAATAACCAAACCTACCTATTGCAAAAAAAATCCGACATATCTGTGTCTAACTTAGTTGACAAATGGTGGCATAACAAAAATTCTCCAACGTTAACTACAGCATTTTCTAATGTTTCTTACTATTTAGAAATCCCAGCTGAAACTAATTTCTTCCAATCTAATTTCAATATTCTTTATTCGCAAACCAAAGTTTATTTCCCTACTTTTGATGATAACAAAGCCATTTAACTGCAGAAACAACTTGCCAAATTTGATAAGCCATATAGGATTTTCACAGATGGGCCAAAATCTATTTTGGGAGTTGGTTGTGCGGTATATATCCAAAACAATCAAGAACACATTATGTTTAATTAAACCAACAATGTTCCATTTATTCCGCAGAACTGTTTGCAATATATTAAGCTTTGGAATAGACTATTGAAAAAAAAATGTCTGATCAACAAATAGTAATCCTGTCGGATTCAAAATCTGCATTGTCTGATTTAGATAATTCGCATAAGCACATAAGTATACAAAAACAGTATTATCGTCAAAATGTTAGAAAATCAACTAAAGCTACTTAAAAGAAATAATTCAGTCTCTTTCATTTAGGTAAAGGGACATGCTGGTATCTCGGGTAACACCAAAGCAGATTATTTTGCTAAAGAAGCGGTTTCAAAAGGATTAGAAATTAGTTGGCTCAATAGAAGTGATTTAGTCTCGCTGCATAAACAAGAATTAAAAGAAAACTGGGAAATTGAATAGAATGTTTTCTGTAACAGAAGTAACAACCTTTATACAAAAATTCACCCTGTGTTACCTACTGAGCCTTTTGCTGCAAGAAGTCATCCCAATAGAAAGGTATATTCAATGTTTGCTAGATGCCTTGTTAATCATGCTACTGTGAAAGCCTATCTTCACAGATTTAATTTAAGTGAAACAGAACTTTGCCATTGTAATGGTAACACTGACGATATCAATCATTGGATGTTCGGGTGCATATATAATGATGCTGCTCCAAAGAACAAATACCTCTTCCTCAGTGTCAATCTTTCATTTTATATATCTCTCGTCATAATATTAGGCTTAACCAAATTTTTGGGGGATATTTAAAAAGGACTAACTGAAAAATTTAGGATGGAATGTGTAATGTGAATGTATAAATCTAGCTTTGTTCCCTCTGTCTATCCATATGTTATATATTTACCTCCTAGCCGTTGCTTGTCTTGTGTTGTAATAAAGTCGCTATGAAAGGCACCTTAGCGTGAAAAGTATTCCTATATTATGTATTCCCTTGTTGGTTCTTAATATTCACTTTAAGTTGGTTAGGGCCTTAAATCTAACGAATGAAAGTCTGGTTCCTTGTCAATCTACTGATTCTTGTGATACTGATGTTTAGATTATATTTTTAATTTACCTCTAAGCGAAGTACTATTTTGTTAACAAATGCAATAGGTCAATATATCACTAACAAGTTCAAGTAGTCAAATACATTATCGTGGCTGAATGGATCAAGTTATCCAAAGCCATCAAAACTTCGGAGCGCTGTTAAACCCAGAAAACTTAATGAAATTATTTGTAGTGAAATTTATTATTTGAAAACCTCTCTATAATATTGCTCTGATGTCATTTGATCGTAAAAAGATTAAAAAAAAGTTATAAGGCCCAAAAAAAATTTTTTTTCAAAAATTTTTAGTTATTATTCTTATAACTTTTTTATTCTCCATTTTACACTAAAAAGTAATAAAAATAAGTTGTAGATAATTTAATTTGCAACAAATAATGTCTAATAAAAATTTATGTAGGATTGCTAGTTTACGAGATACAACGCGAAAATCCTTTGCGATTCTACTACGCGATTTTATTCCAAGATTACGAGTATTCAAGAACAAAAATTATTTTTTAAAAAACTCTCTATAATATTGTTCTAATGTGTTTTTTTTTATAAAATTACGATAAAAAGTTATAAGGCCCAAAAAAAATTTGTTCCAAAATTTTTAGTTATTTTTATTTATAATTTATTTATTTTTTATTTTATGATAGAAAGTAATAGGAGTAAAGTGTTATAGGCAATTTAATTTGCTAGAAATAATATATAATTTTCTATAGGGTCGCTAGTTTACGAGATACGGTGCGAAAACCCTTTGAAACCCAGTTTTCAATATGGCGGCCGCGTGACAAGGTTGGCGACCCCACAAACTTAAACTTAAGCTTATGTTTATCCTCCCAACAGCAAAATACGAAAATTGCGTCCTTTAAGAAATGCACGCTAAGCCTTTAAAAATATAACATTTCAATAAACTAGGACAGCTAGGATATTATCCATCAGTTAAAAATGTACGACTTGTTTTTTTTTTGTTTGTCTACTTTTAAATAACTAATAACAGTCATAATATTTAAAATATAACATAACATACACCACAGGGTATTTTAAAAATATGTTCAATTTTCAAATTTTTGTTTTTTGTTTTATTTATTATAACCGGCTATGAATTAGTTTGATAGTTTTTAGTCATATTTTGTCAAAAAAGCACCACCGTATAAGAAAAATAATTATCGAAATAAACAACAGTTCTATTCCCAAATACAGATAACTATATTTGCAAGAACCATAACTTTTAGACGAAATAGTTGACAAAAATTATTTTATGCATCTAGTAATCATTTGGAATTGATGCCGTACATTTTTCAACGACTTCGGCGAATGGAGGTTTATGTACGGCACTGCAAAAAAGTAATCTAAGTAACGATCCGAAACTATGTTTATAAATAACGTACTGTATCTTTTCTTTTTCTTTGTCAACCATTTTCCATCCACTTCTGAATGTAGGTCTCTCCCAATTGCTTTCATCTTTCTCTATCTTGTGCCAATCTAATCCACGGTTTGCCTGCCACTGTTCTTACGTCATCTACCCATCTTTTTTGAGCTCTTCCCATGCTTCTTTTTGTCGTCCTTGGTCTTCATTCTAGAATTCTCCGTGTTCACCTGTTGTCATTATATCGGGCTACGTGACCTGCCCAGCGCCATTTCATTTTTGTAATTTGTTCCACAATATCCCTAATCTTCGTTCTACGTCTTATCTCGGTGTTTCCTATCTTGTCTCTTAGTGATATTCCAAGCATGATTCGTTCCATTGCTCTTTGCGTTGTTTCTAATTTTTTAGCAGATTTTTTTGGTAAGGGCTACTGTCTCCAAGACGTAAGTACAAACTGGTAGTATGCATGTGTACGCACCTTTTTCTTTAAGTTTACAGGAATGGAGGTGTTTTTCAAGATATAAGCTAATTTGCCGAAAGCACTGTAATTGAATACGTACTGTATCAAATTGCCGAAAACGGGGTCAAAATTGTCCGAAAATCAAAGATTGTCCCTGCAGCAATATTTTTGTACATTAGGTCACAGGTCATTATTTTTGTATGACCTACCTTACTAAGTTATAAATGCCGTACAGACATGTTTGTCCAAAATGTGGTTACCATTTTTTTTATGTGGTATAATGGGCGAAAACAATAATTTTTCCCAATCGCCGGTATGGCCAGTCCAAGTCTGTCTAACATAAATCATTGTCATGCCGCTTATATAAATGTTTTGAAGTAAGCCAAAAACTTTTTTTGGTACTCTATTATCTTTTTTTTCTAAGTATTTACGTATTTAATTTTGTAATAGCTAATACCACCTATTTTCTTATTATACTTCTGATTTTAAATTGGTGGTCCTTGATCTCACATTGATGTAATAAAAATGATGACAAGCGCATTATGTAATTAATGCCAGTGTAAATTAGTTTTGTATTTTTACGTACAAGCTAAACAGGAATCTCGAGTTTTTTTTATTTGATATTTCTTTTAACCTAAGAGGTACATTTTCTTAGAATAATAAAATATTTAATATTGAATCAAAATAACAAACATTTGTTATTTATAGAAAAAGACAGCAAATACGAAATAAGTGATTGATATGATCCTTCATGGGTAATCTTTCATTTTTCCGGCTGTAAAAAAATTACCTTAAACATGACACAATAAAACAGATTCAGAATCTCTTTCCTCTTACTGGGGGTTTGGCTTACTATTATAGAAATATAGGTACGTGACTTACTACGATGAATGCTTTTCCCTGAATTAATTTCTTAAATAGTCACGTATCATGAAAAATGAATCATATTACCTAAAAACTGTAACATTTTACGTCTTGTCCATCTCATAGACACAATATTCAGCTAACTTCTACTAAACTACATTCATTTTACAAATTTCTAACTGTCAACAAACGCACGTGAAAGCCAAACAGGGTCGTACTGAGGTGTATCATATGATTTTTAAACTGAGAGATACGTAACGAAGTGAACATTTTGAATAAAGTAGCATTGTCATAAGTTTATCAAAGCATAAAAAACATACCATTTAAATTACTCAGATTCTGAGAAGCTACATCTACTGCTGTCTTTGTCTGGATTTATTATTATGGGTTCGATATAGTACTCTATCATATGGTCCAACTTCCACATTTTGGACTCGGCGTGTTGCACAAATTTCTGCCACGTAGTTGGACTAATATTATTTTTTACATCATAAAAAATATTTTTCATATCTGCAAATTTAAAAGTAGTGTTTTTGGCAGTTACATATTTTTTTACTTTTGCCCAGATGAGCTCAATCGGATTGAGCTCACAATGATATGGAGGCAGCCTTAACACTACTTTGTTTTGGCTTCTTGCCATTTTATCAATGACATATTTATTATATTGTCCCTTATGTTCCTTAACGATAGCCAGCAGTTGCACTTTTAACACTGAGTCCTCAAACCCTATATTTTTTTATTTCAGCCTCGCTTGGATGTCAGCTTTTCTAGAAGCAGTAGTTGGAATTTTTTCCAATTTTCTCGAATGATAAGATGCGTTGTCCAATACGATGATGGAGTTGTCTTCTAATCGGGGCAGTATATTTTTGAACCAATTTTCGAAAGATTTCCCGTCCATCGATTGTTTCACAGTATCGTCTATATCAGCGTTTCTTAAACTGAGGTTGAAATGTCAGAGGCATTTATTGAAAAAATTATTCAAATTCTGAAAGGATTGAGTGAAGCTTTTGACAAGTATTTTCCAAAAGAACAGCAGGTTAAATATTAAACTGAATTGTGGATAAAAAAAACCCATTTATTTTTATTGCACGACCTTCCACCATGTCAACGGGAGAATACGAAACTTTTATTGAAATAACATCTAATTCATCATTGCAAAGTGTTGGTGCTTTTACTATTTGTAACCACATGCATGTGTGAAACGGGCTTCTCAGCTTATTTGTCGACAAAAGCTACTTAAATACTGGAACATACTTGATGCCGAACCTGACATGAGAATTCAACTTACATCAATTAAGAATAATAATACTACTATTGTTTTAGTTTTCTGAGATGAGATTTTCATATTAAATTCCTTTGCTCTTATGTTAAATCTGTGGACTAGTCTTTGCAGACTATCTTCATCTTGGGCTATTAATATTGCGTCGTCTGCGTAACAGAGTATTTTGATTCCTTTGTCTCCCATTCTGTACTCCGCCTGCAGTTTTGTTGGGTGGATCGAGTAGCTCGATAGAACTGTTGCCGGTCCCAAGTGCGGATAAAGGAAGAGGTCTACAGCCAGGTTAGCACCCTACTGATAGACTTTAAAACCATATAGCTCATAGAAACAGGATTATGTCTCGGAACAAAACTTTTAGAAGATGTGGGAGTAAATTACTACCAACAATATTGTTTCCAATGAGCCTGAACTCTTTATGATTAATTTTTTGAGGCAGAAAAAATCTGAAAAGTTTGACAAATATTTTTTTATTTAGGTGTAAAAGATGAGTCCCTAGTAAACCGCGGTGACATAATAATAAAATTGTAATCAACAAAAGACCTCAGAAGGAACCGATGGGCATTTAAAAAATTTACCAAAACAAT
Source organism: Diabrotica undecimpunctata (assembly GCF_040954645.1). NCBI lineage: Eukaryota > Metazoa > Arthropoda > Insecta > Coleoptera > Chrysomelidae > Diabrotica > Diabrotica undecimpunctata. The sequence goes on along the minus strand of NW_027313666.1, from coordinate 1,984 downwards.
GTGTCGTAAAATAAGTTTTTTGTTCCTTGTTTTTTTACAAGGAGTCGAGTATTATTTTTTTCTTACGTATTAATCCAAAGATTTATTTCAAATGTGTGTCTTTTGCCTACAACAACTATTTCTCCCCAAAGCTATTCTTTTCTCTTACTCTGAGAAGGGAACATTATTTTTTGTCTTTAATTGGTTCGAATTTACCCAAATGAGGTCTAAAATCACATTTCCGTGTATTTTAAAGCTGTGTTCGAATTTACCCCACACATCGGGGCGAATTCGAACAGTATTTAATCATAAAAAGTATTATAATTATTATTTTACTCTGAGATAGCGCGTTGTACATCTACGCAAAGGTTTAATAATAATATATTTCTATTTTGGTAAATTTTTAACCTCAAACGCAGTCACAATGTTCAAAAAACCCCAAAAAAACAGTTTGAATTCACTCCACATTATGTCTATGTTCAAAAATGGTAAAATAAGACTCACAGATAAGGAAAAAAAAACTTCCAAACAACTGCTTCACTGAACACAGATTATAGTAACTAGCATTTCATATAGGGAAGTTGGTGAAACTTGAAGAAAGATTTGAGACACTTGTTTAGTAAACAAGAACAAAGAATTTTCTTTAGAGAAAAAACACATTTATAAAAAGTTTCTAGAAACTGTTAGGTTATTCAATAAAACAAGCTGTATATGAATTTCATTATTAAGACCTATAAAGAAGAAGTTTTAAATAAGAAGATATTTTTTAAAATAAAATGGGTAAATATCTATTATAAATAAAATTGTATAAAATTCATTGTAATTCTAAAGTATAAATTTATAACTATAGATCTAATTTTACACAATATGTGCGATGGTGGTGTAATGGTCAGCATAGTTGCCTTCCAAGCAGTTGATCCGGGTTCGATTCCCGGCCATCGCATAAATTTTTGTTTTTTTCTACATTCGATTATGTAAATAATTATTTACATAATAAAATATTTTATAAAATGTATTCAAATTTACCATTTTTGGATTTTTTTGGTTACAAGAAACTAAAACATAAGCCCCGTTTAATTTGCCTAAACATTTATATTACGATTAGATCTATTTATTTATGGCAGCTTTGTTAATACCTATAAACGTTTATTTAGAAAAAAATACAAAAAAGAATATTCATCTAATGACAAAATGAGTAAGTACCTTTGCACCTATGATGTACTTAAAACTCTTTAAACAAAGTTCAAAAACTTCCTGGTTCAGACATCTCATCGGTTCACATGTACTGAAGCCAATAGGGTCGGGTTTCTCGCGTTGCTAGCACGGTTGGTGAACTTTACGGTGGATCTCTCGGTGCAAGTGCACGTGAACCGAAGACTTCGATTCCCCAAAGCATGTGGGGGAAAGCAATGTTGCCGTTACAGTGCGTATGTCGGCGTTCTGGAGATATGTGGGTGGTATATGTAGTCAACGACCTCGATGGTGTTTGGATTGTTGTGGTTATAGTATGCGTGATAATGATGAAGTTGGGGAAATGTTTAGTACGGATGCTTGTTGTTATAAATTGTGTTCTTGCCAATATTTAATGATTTCGTTCGTATATCAGTACTTAATGTTTCATATGCTGTGATCTATCATTTTCTCTAGCTTTACCTATGAATCGTCTACCCTAATTGCATCGCATATTTTCATTTCGACGTTACTACTTCTTCTTGGTGCATCTCTGCTATGAAAGTTGACTCAATTATTCAAATTTTAACCCTCGATTTGAGTATAACTTTAAGCAAACCATTCTCTTAGGTTTTTAAGTCAAGGCATTCTCTTTTCCCAATATTGCACTTGCCCCAAATATTTCTTGCTTATAAAGTGTAGCAATTGCTAAATCGATGTGTATGGTCACATATGCTAATGTTTTTTAATTTTACTCGCTATTGCAACATATTTCTTATTCGTTCTTTCGATTTTTTTTCTGTTAGTTATTTTATCCTAACTCTGAGATAGCGCG
>NW_027313665.1:0-20326 GCF_040954645.1 Diabrotica undecimpunctata | reverse complement strand
ACGCGCTATCTCAGAGTTGTGGATAATGTTTTTTTAATAAAAGTTGCCGTTTCATGTAAAGCTTTGTTACTGTCCATGTTTTTTTCGACAAGAGTTTGAAAAACATTAGCAATAATTTGTTTTGCATCAGTAGATAAATGTATTCGTTGGCGGTGTTCAGGTTCTAATACTTGAATGAGATCACCTCCTTGTCGATTTGCTTCCGGTTCATTAACTGGCGAAATTGCCCTATTATTCTCTGGACTCCAGGGACGTCACATTGTTTCATACAATAAAGGTAAATTTGGCTACGTGGATTCTCCGGCAAGTGTACGCATTCTAAAAAAATAAACAATACTCAAATAATTTTTTGCAACTCTCTTCAAATTAAAAAACAATTAACGATAAATAACAGGTATAAAGTTATATAAATTCCAAGTAATTTGTTAATAGGTCAATTAAGTTAAACATTTACTCATTATAACTGTATATACGGGTTTGTCAGTTCTAATGTGCTATTTGGGATATTACCCGTTTTCCCAAAACTTATTAATTTCCACGGCCGGTCCAGTCAATTTGACTAAATTGAGATCTTCATAATTTTGGGCGCTTTTATTTCGTTGAGACTTAAAATAATGATTAATAAAAGAATACAATAATTATGGGAAATTTATATATTTATAAAAAGAGTTTTTGACATTACGCTTGAATGATAATACCTATTTGATCTGATTATACAGATTGAACGAATTAAAACGGAACATACAATTTAATATATGTCTGTTTGAACTGCATTTGAAATAGTGGACCAATATAAAACTTGGACAAAAATAAATCCATACCCGGTGATAGACATTGTATAAAATATCGTTCAACTATCTGTCTCCTTTAAAGGAAAGAGGAGCTTGCCTAATAGTCGGAGAGATAGAGCCGAAATTTTGAAGTTTGATGAAGTTGTAATTTTTTTCGGAAAAATTAACGATCGATAATATGGCTGAAAATTTGCCCAGAGTAAGATCTTGGTATAACTAGACGAAATCCCAAAGGGCGGATGCGAGAGTGGATACATAAGGGGTGGCGGACAGGGATGAAATTGCAATTTTTTGGGAAAAATTAACGATAAGTAATATGTCCGCCATTTTCATGGCTCATTATTTAGCCCCTAAAAAACTCCAAATCCAAAAGATAAAACGGGGTCAAATGTACCACTTGCCTGCGCATTTTAGGTCTCGGTAACAATTTTCAAACTGATTTTATTATGACATTTTTATACCGATTGATTTGAAATTTGTATGCTACTTCTGTTACTATTCCGAAAAGCGTCAAGTAGAGTTTTCCTCAAGATTTTCCAAACAAATTTCCGTTAATGAAAATTTTTGTAATTTTTTGAGGTAAAATCTAATTTGTAGAATCCTTTCGATTTTCTGTCAGTTATACCATGAATTTTTCCAAAAATTTTCAAACGATTTTCCGATGAGAAAAAAAAATTTAGAAAAACTTAATAATAATATCACATTCATTATCTGCTTCATTTTCAATCACTACTTCTCGAATTGATTCTGGCATCTGAGGTCCACTAAACCATTTGAATTTATATGTTTCATCTTCAAACTCCCAACCATGTTCTTCAACAATCAATTCTGTTGGTACTTTTTTTATGAGCATTTGTCCAAATATTTGAAATATAATGGGCTCGCAGTAGATGTTGGTGTAATTCATCTTGACATGGTGGTAAGCTTGAAGCATCGAAATTTTTTAGTTTTTTTTTTAAAGGCTCGTTCATATCATGCAACTTATACTGCCGGTTAAATAGTGAAAATCTGACATCGTTTACTTTTCTTTTTGGAATTGTTCTCGTCAGTCCTGTTCCATATAAGTGACATATGAAAGTTTCTAAGGTTTCAAAAACTTCATTACAATCGAAGTCAGTTTCATCAAGTTGGATAAAAGCATCTTGATACTTATTATATTTAGCGCATGCGTCTAGAATTACTGATCTAAATGGAACGCGCATCATTATTATTTTAATATTTTTAAATAATAATAATGCAAAATTAATGTCCAAACAGAATTTGTAAAATTATAATTAACTAATGAAAAAAAAAATTCAATCAATTTGAAAGTTAAAAAAAATATTGAAAATATCTAAGTACAAAGTAAATTTCAAAACTTAAAAAATTGATAATTCCACTATTAAATTGATTTTTATTAATAATTATTTGTAAAATGTTAAAGGAATTCTACAAATTGAATTTTACCTATTGATAAATAGAAATAATATATTTTGTATTTGATTATTAATGTAATAATAAATCAAATTTTTCTTATATCTGAACAACCATTATTTATGCAATATAAATTTAAAAACCTTTTTATTGTAATAAAAAATAAGTAAAATTACTATTTGTTATACCAAAAATATTTAATAGTTAACATTATAAAATTACTTTAATTTAATAAAATATCAAATATCAAACATTTATTCAATTAAAAATTAATTCGTAAAATATTTATATTTAAGAAAAAAATGTGATTTGTAAAGTAAATATGACTTTAGTTTGAAAAAAAAAAACATTATCATAATATCATTTTAAAACTACAAAATATTCTATAAAAGATTCAGACGATGACGTAGAGTTTTATCAAATGTTTTAGAAAAGTTTTTCTAATTTTTTGTTTCTTATCGTAAAAATCGTTTGAAAATTTTTGGAAAAAAATCATGGTATAACTTACAGAAAATCGAAAGGATTCTATAAATTAGATTTTACCTCAAAAAATTACGAAAATTTTCATTTACGGAAATTTTTTTGGAAAATTTTGAGGAAAACTCTACTTGACGCTTCTCAGAATAGTAACAGAAGTGAGCATACAAATTTTCAAATCAATCGGTATAAAAATATCATAATAAAATCAGGTTGAAAATTGTTACCGAGACCTAAAATGGGCAGGCAAGTGGTACATTTGACCCCATGTTATGGCTATTTGTACCAACCCAGCTGTCCGCCCTTTTGGATTTAGAGTTTTTAGGGGCTAAATAATGAGCCATGAAAATGACGGACATATTACTTATCGTTAATTTTTCCCCAAAAAATTGCAATTTCACCCCTGTCCGCCACCCCTTATGTATCCACTCTCGCGCCCGGCCTTTGGGACTTCGTCTGGTTATACCAAGATCTTACTCTGGGCAAATTTTCAGCCATATTATCAATCGTTAATTTTTCTGAAAAAAATTACAACTTCATCCCTGTATAGCCACCCCCTGTACCACGAGGGGCGTCCGTCTGCAAGGCAAAGTCTTAACCCAGTTACAATGAATATATTCCAATAGAGAAATGTCATATTACTGATCAGTTCAAAATTTCGGCTCTATCTCTTGGACTATAAGGAAGCGATAAGTGGTTTGACAGCATAATAACTGCTTGTGTAGTCTAGTTTTCACAGTGATTCTAGGCAACCTATTTGGGTGGAGTTTTGACTTGTTCTTGAATGAATTCAGAATCCAGCAGCCCGCTGAAGTATTGGATTTTTATAATATAATTATTTGACAACCTTTTGTTGGCCAACCACCTAGAGCGGAGTTGAGCCGAAATACATTGATTTCGTATGTTCCGTTTTAAATTCGTTCAATCTGTATGTACTAACCTACAGTTGACTTGGCTATATGCCTTTCCTGTCAGCTTGGATAGCTGTGATAATTCTACCACAATAGAGTATTTACACGGGATTATTCAGTTTACAGCTGTTATTAAAATAACTTTTATAATGAGACACTAAATTTCTGGATACAGTATACCTATCACTACATGTCTTTTTTACTAATAATATTAAGAGAAAAGTATAATTTTGCAAAATAAATATTTATTTTAAATTCTTTAAACAAATAAATTTCTTTAACGCACCGTTGCACGCTCTATGCGAATTCCTCACCATATTTATTTATAAGCAATGACATTGTCTTAGCTAATACCCCTGAGCTTGAATCAAGGAATGCATTTAGCATCGTTTATAAGAGGAGATGACAACGTTTCAGAATATTTCCGGCGGTATGTATGCTGTGATACTTGATTAAAGTGACAGCTCTCGTTAGGTAAGGGGTACTCCTCACTGTGCGTGCGATCACGTTTGTGTAATGTCAAAGAAACTTTTATGTTTTTGATTAACATTTGGGTATGTTTAAGGTAAATCATAAAAACATTATTATTGATAGGTTAGAAAGCCATTGTCATTTTAATTTTTTTAGTAAAATTTATCCGCGTCAAGAACCAATGGACCATTTGGGAATTTAAGATAAAGACCATCGTTACAAATTAAAGAGGGAATAAACTACTGCAAGGTCCAGGGTGAACTTCTTGCCAAATAGAATATTTAATATCTGGAACAATTTGGATCAAGACACCATATCGGCAACTAGTGTGAAACATCTTTAAAATAAACTTGATAGCGCTTTATTTTATTTATAGGATTATGTTATTTTCAGACCGCATTATTTATTTATTGTTTTACAATCTTTGTATAATGTACTTAATTGTTTACCTTTACTTAACTCTATAATTGGTATTATTTTTATTAGGATATTTTTTGGGCATAATAGGAGCTCGCTCCTCTGCCCTTATCTGTTATATAATAATGATAATAATTGTTCGGCTTAGGTTACTTGCCAAACTGTATTAGACTTAGACATTTTGTGTTTTGAGCACATTTCTACTTCTTTTTACATTTCCTTCTATTCTTGTTACATTTTGTCACATATTTTTACTACATTGGCGCTTAATTAGAGTGTCAACGCCCAATTCTCTTTCTTGCTAAATTTTCTTTTTTGCTGCAACATCGCATTAGAAAACTATGCTACAATCGACAATATAAAAGTGTAGCAGCGGAGATCTTTAGCAGACCAGTGATCTGTGCAGCGACGAAGATTTTGGAATCGAAAGATTCCGATGAAGGCTCCAAAGAGGACAGTATTTTGACCTTTAGAGATGTTACCTTTTTCAGTAATTACAATTTTGATTGTAAGTATACTATTACAACAGTTGAAGCCTAAATTATCATACATAAAATATTATGACATGATAAAAAAACTCGGAGGAAGTCTCTGGGAATATTTAACTACTTTTATAAAAAAAAAATATTTTACTTATTTTAAAATTATCTAATTACTTTAAAATATTATTGTGTAGAAGTCAACATAAATATTAGTTAAGCAAACCGTTTAGCAACGGAAGTCTAAAGCTAATATACCGGAGCTATAAACAAGCACAAGTTAGGTATAAGAGACCCCGAAACGCTATTACTAAGATTTAATTTCAGCGCTGAATTCATCCAAGTGTAAAATTGTTAACGCACTTCCATGGAATCCAGCCTCGAAGCTTTTCAATAAGCTTGCTATCATATTTCCTTTCTCTTGACTTTGGAATGTTTTCCTTATTTCCTTGTACGTAAATCTTACAATTTTCATCAAAATTCGTTTTACGTAGTTAATATAAAGGATGATTTACAAGGTTACCTTTCCGATTATTCGGAATATATTATATCGTCGCTTTTGATACCAGAAATTAAGTTATTCGCCAATAAAGTCTCAAGGTTTATCACAAAGAATAGAATTTAAAAGCATTATCGTCTTTTGTTTTGTGTATCCCATATAAACGCGAAACACAAAACTCAGTTCTTATTAAGAGACCACATTCAAATTACTTGGATTGTCAAATGTAAGTGCTATATAATAAAAATCAAAGATGATTTATTAAAAATCTTTTTGTAAAACAAACTATTCTTTCACACGTGAGCAATAATGCACTAGAGTAATTACGTATACATACATTAGAGATGTATAACAGATTAGAAGTAACAATATTATATGTAACAATAAAACACTGAACACTTTATTTTCAAAACTTCCACAAAATTTATTATAAAATGTTATCACTACAGCTGTTTCGGCAGAGTGCCTTTCTCAAGTACCTAATCTATTTTTGGTATGCGTTTACACTTTATAGTCTTTAACAAAATAGGTTGAGGAGGGGAGAACTGTCTCAAGCTGGTCATTCGAAATTATGTCTGTGTTTTTTAATGTGTTAATTTCCATAGATTCTAAAAAAGATAGCTTAAGGGCCTTTATTTTAAATGTAAAGAACTTGAAATTCGCCATTAAAAGAACTAATATGATCTAGAAGGTGAAGTGCATATGTAGAATCTGTTTCTTTATTATTGAAAGCCCTTTTATGTTCTGTTATTCGTTTGTTAAAATTTCTACCAGTTTGACCGATGTTTTTGGGCAGTCGCCACATTTAAGTTTGTCTACACCACTGTGTAAGTGCTTTGTATTTTGGCTCTTGTCATTTTTAATATATTTGCCTACATATACTGTTATTTGTTTTGAAAGCTGGTGTAATTCCTTTTTTTTTATGTGTTTGGCTATATTTGTTGATATTTTGGCTTTATATGTAATAGAGCAGAAGGTTGTGGGTTTTTCCTCTGGTGGTGGAAATACTAATTTCAGGGATTTCTTGTGTAGTTTTGATTTAAAATTTAATTAATTGTCTCTTCGTTGTATTCATCATTTACTTCCATTTTCTTAATGATATTTAATTTTGTCTTAAAGTTTTATTTTGACATCGTAATTTCTGTTAATCTATGGAACATACTATGATAGCCAGTTTATGTTGTATAGAATGGGATGATGAATTGTGTATAGTCGTGCCAGTATGAGTAGGTCTATGAAATATAAAGAACTCATGTTTGTTTTTAAGTCTGATAATTTTTAAATCTAAACTGTGACTATAAAATTAATTAATACACAATAAAAATTGGTCGACTTGCCTGTTAGTTCCTATAAAACATGCCAGTACATCGTCAACGTATCGTCACTAATATAAAAACTGTTTGAATACGGGATGATTTGAAATGTTTGTCTCTAGATGATCCATAAAAATATCTGATAGCATTGGGCTTAGAGGATTGCCCATTATAAGTACTGCACTGTTATTTGTATATATTTGATTATTAAATTCAAAGTAGTCCTGGTTTATGCAAATTTCAAGAAGATGTAAAAGTTCAGATGTAATAATTTGATCTGTAATATTATGGTCTAAAAGGTTTTTCACTAGAACAAAAGTTTCTGTAGGAGGAATACTAGGAAAAAGATTTTTTGCGTAAAATGAAATTAATATATAGTTGTTAGGTAATTGAAAATGTATTTTATTAACTAGTTCTATTGTTTTTTATGGTAAATTTAGGTGAAAATTTAGTGTGTTCCAAAATAATCTCTAACATTGTTTTTGAAAGTTTATATGACGGAGCTGTATCAAAAGAAACTAAAGGTCTTATTGGGTGATCTGGTTTGTGTAGTTTAATAAAAGAGTATAATTTAGGAGGCTGTGGGTTCATGATATTGAGGTATTTCTGTTCTGTTGAATTTATCTAACGCTAGCTTAATTTCTTTTTGATTCTTCTCTGTCAGATCTTTGTTTACCGTTTCAATATTTTGATTATTTAATTAGCACTCTACACTCTGCCGAAATAGCTGTAGTGATAAGATTTTATAATAAATTTGGTGGAAGTTTTGAAAACAAAGTTTTCAGTGATTTATTGTTACATAAAATAAATTTCCATCAAGTAACGGTCGAATCCATCACTTATATCAATATTATATATAAAATTAATTTGGATATAAAGCTGGTACGACTTTGAGATAATTGATTAGGTTTCTAAAACGGCTTGAAAAATTCAGGGGCTTCTAGGCTCCTGTCTAAGTCGTCATAAATGCGTACACATATGTACGATGTATATACTATGAGGATGTATTTTACATTGGGAGAAACGTCGTTGCAGTAGTAACCTAACCACAGATTTTCAGAGGACATTATATAAAACCGTGAGTTAAACATGTTTGTTCTATCCTTTTTTTATATTATTTTAATTTCTTTTTTATGCTCGAGATGGGAACATCTCTTTTATAGCAAATGTACCTCCTCATCTCCTCTATAGACTAGATGCGACAAAAAAATGCGAGGAAAATCAAAAGCTTACCTAAAGTACATGTAAAAGAAGATTCAAAAAGCGTAGGAGATTACAAGGGAATAAAAAATAAAACCCATAGACGTACATGGAGAATTAAAGACCAGCACTGTTAAGGCTTCTCAAAAAATGGCGGTTTATAAGAGGTTAAAGAGTAAACGTAAAGGAATAAATAAACTCAAAACACATCGACACAAGGATGTACAGATTGATTATCTAAAGAAAATACATACAGAGGTACAACAAATGACGAAACCACAAACACCAGAAATTCTCATAAACGAATAAGTTTACATAAGTAAGCATGAAGTACAAAAAACACTTTAAAATCTAAAAAGTAAAAAAGTTGCAGGTAAAGATGAAATAAGAAATAAATTGTTAAAATATGGTAGAGCGGCAATGATGGATCATTGGCAACTTAAACCCTAGGGCGACTTTCTAAATTTGTAAGAAAATGGTTCCTTAGTATCATAGAAATACTGTCTTTAAATTTTATTAAGAAATTCGAAATACAAACGAAGTTATAGCTGTATTTATAAAGGTACGTACCTGAGCTAGAACTCGTTTTATACAACACCGTATACAACACAAAACTTGTTATATAATAATAAAATTTATCGAAAATTATTATTGTTCTGAAAATTCAAAGATTCAATTTCTGCTTACTGCAGAAAAAATTTTGAATTACTCCAAAAGACTTGATACACTTACCGAAGAGCATCAGTTACAAAATACTACATCTACGACCAGAGAAAGCCTAGATCCGAAGGCAACATAACTCACTGGGAGAACGTACCCCCGTCAAACACATGGCAAAATATACATTGGATGGACATGTGTAGGAAATATCGCTAATACGGCTAAAGTAGTGTGAAAAACAAGAAGAAATTAGCTTCAAGTAATAACAGGCTTTCTTCCTGGACATACGCCAGACATGGGACACCTGGATACTATAAAACTGTTTCATGTGGACGTAAGCTTTAGATGCTGTAGTTGAAAACCTAAAACATATCCACTAAAAAAATCAAAATACTTACAAAATTGTAGGAAGTTGTCTCTAATTATTTGTGGAATGACAAACATGTTTGTTTACTTTGAAATAAAATTATTGCATTACAAATGAATCTTATAATAAAATTATAATTAAATAAACCAGAAAACCAAGAGTTGTCATCGTATGTCGCGCTTTATAGTTTGCTTTTAAATAATGTTCTCTACGTGGGCGTTAATACGAAAAAAAGGTATTCATTATTATCCATAAAACAGGTAATAAAAAACTCAAGTTGCTTTTCTGCACGTTTTTAATAGTAATCGTGGTAGTTCAGGTCGTTTAGAAAATGCGGGCAAATTGTAAGGGTCTAAATAATCAGCTCCGGCTTTAGCTATGCACACAGCGCTAAAAAACTTGTAAGTACCCCCAAATTTTTTTATAGTTTTTAGACGCATTTTTAGACGAAAAAAAATATGAAAAAGATACAACGTTCCAAAACTCAAATTATTTTAATTTTTAATTATCTAAAAAAACCTTCGAGGCATGATTTATTGACCCTCTTAGCATTGTCATTCTCTGTTTAAGGAATATTGTCACACTCTTCCTGTACCTTTACAATCACACCATATCCCTCGCATATTCCACTGGATTAAACTTTGTGAAGTTTACCCACCAGTTTATTCTCTGGACATTGATTTTTGTCGACACATTTTCAGTACTTCTAGCGCCATGTGCGATGTTATCTACAAGGATAAAATTGAGCCAAATTCTTCGTTCTGCGTCAGAAAAATGGGCCTGATAACATTTTCTAGGTACATGTTTTCTATCAGTGCTGCTGGTGCGTAAGTAAGTAAAGTGCAATACCCAAAATATTAGTGTTTTTCCTTGATAAGAAACCACTTATCGATGAAAAAAAATGAATTGCACGTCCTGACTATCTCCATACTCTTATGTGCCAGCTCTCACTTGTCAAACCAGATGAAGAGTCTTTTAAAAGTAGGACATTTCTCCATTGAGGTAAAAGCCAGTTTTTGTGATTACGGCACCATGCTTAACAACCAGCTCTATGTTCGCTAGCAAGCTTTAAGCTAGGCGCATACATATCGAATTTGGAAGGTCAAGAAACGTTTGATCGAACTTCTATTGATGATTCTCTGCACGCTACTACATCAGATTTATTCGATGATGTTTGTTAATCCACGAAGGTTTGTTAGGTGGAGTACATAAAAACCCAATGAACAACACAGAACTACGTAGCAACACGGAGCGACGTACGTTGAGCAGTGTCCAAAAAACGCAACTGGTCTTTTGGTCGGTCGACAAAGATCGATGTGGGTGCGCGCTTTCATTTGGCACCGTTCGCCTTGGAAGGATAACAATGATCACAGCAGGCATCCATGCAATGGCAATGATTAAACGCCACACGGCATCAATGCCGTGTCGTTTGGCAATCGATGTGTATGCACGATCACATTGTTTTTTTGCGCCACCAAAGAAATTTGTCCGATCGAACTTCTATTGACCGCCCAAATTCAATATGTGTGCGCCTAGCGGAAGTCCTCTTAAACCGAACCTGTCCTCAATGAATTGTAAGCCTTGAAATTGGTTTACTGTATGTTCTTCCAAAATGTGTTTTCACCACTTTGATAGTGTCATTATGATTGCGTCGAACAAAATTGGCTAAATATCGATCCTCTTTTTATTGTTCATTCGAGGCGTCAACTCCAAAGTCTTCTATTTACACCTCCATTTTATTTAAATAATTGCACTGTTCTAGTAACTGTTCTGGAAATACCAAGCTTCTGTAGTCAAAGACAAACGTTTTGTGTTGTATAATCGTAATCGTAAGTAATCGTATTTTGTGCGTTGTATTTTTGATGCAAGGCAGTATTTTATATGAGATTATTTTTGTAAAAGAAATATTCTGATTAGAGGAGACGGGAATGTAGTGAGCTTGCTGCACGAATGAATAGTTAAGTACCAGACCACAAGGAAGACTCTTTAAAAATTGGTGAGAGAGCTGCATTTAATGTTAAATATACGACTAGACTCTTAAGGTTCAACAGTAAGAGACTAACAAACTAATATTAAAAACAAGAAGAAAAAAAAACTAAAAAAGCAAGATTAACAAATAATTTCTCTAATAGAAATCAAAACAGTATAAAAGTTCCACAATAAAACTTTTCCTCCAAAGTCACAACGGTATAAAGTAAACCTCTAGGACAGCTAGACAAAGTACCTTATGTTCTACAGTGCTATTGCAAAAAACACCAGAGCTACAGAAGGAGTCGTCCTATTTATCATCATCATCACTAGGTCGTCTCGACAACCCTGTTTGTTAGATTACTCTGAGATAGCGCGTATTTCTGCATTTTTACTGTTTATATTTTGTTTTGCCTGAATGATTTTAAGCATTGTTTTTGTGCAGCGTTATATTTGAATTAATGCCTCTATAATTTCTCTTCTTGACCTTTTTTGATCTTGACCACTTTTATTTTATTACTTTCCGTATATTGACTCTTGCATCTCTTAGTATTTTTCTCGAATATAATGCTGAACAAAATGCATGATAGGGCGTCTCTCTGACGTAGTACCCACATCTATTGGTTCCAATAATTCGATTTGTATCCGGATTTGACTTATTACTTTTAGGGTTTTTTTTATCAATACTGTAACGAAACTTTAAAACACAAAACGAAACGAAACACAAAAGACCCAGAGGCAGACCTCCTATGAGATGGACAAATGATCTGAAAAGGACTGCCGGGAAAAATTGGCTACAAGTAGCGTACAATAAAAAACAATGGAAAGGAAGACTTGAAGAGGCTTATGTTCAGATGTGGACGTGAATAGATAGACGAAGAAGAAGAAGGAGAAGAAGAAGAAGTAACGAAACTTGTTTGGAAGAGATATTGGGGGTTAAAAGAGAAAAGAATTTTAGGTGCAAGTAAGTTTACCTAGCAAACCGGCGCTTAGGTGTTTTGAAGGATACAACGGTGAGTTTTGAGACGTGGGTCTATAGATCTAGCTTGATTATATTTAGATAAACAATTGAGAATTAAAAAGTACCAATGGAAATGACAGAATTTGGTACTAAAAGAACGGACAAAAGTAAAGAGCGCCACCTTGTTCTTTGGCAAGGGACGAGGAAAACTCGAGACTTGGCCTATATGAAGAATGGTTTAAGCAAAATTCTAAAAGAATGACAAATTTTAATATGCTTATCCTCTCTAAGAAAACCAAAATGCATACATACTTAAAAATAAAGAGAAATAAACACACTTACCTTATATTGTCGCTATACATTCCTGACCGACTTACCTTATTATACTCTGAGATAGCGCGTAAAATAAAAAATGTAAATTTACATAAATCGGGTTTTAAACAAATATTCCTAGAATTAGATGGAATAACTTTATAACTTAGTATACCGGAAGTGTGAATTCAAGTAGCAAAAATTAACAAAACCTGAAAAATAAATGACTTACCTTAATTATAGCATATCATACTATTACCGGTATTATAAACGTACTATCCAATAAATATACCTACAAATTAGTTCAACAATAATGTATATAATTTTCTTTGATTACTATAGTACTATACATCAAACTTTTGGGTTGTGCACAAAAAACAAAGGTTATTACAAAATTTAAAAACAAAATTGTGGAACATAACCTATACAAAAATCTTGGCAAAACAGTTGGTTTCCCAAACAGAAACATTCTGCGATTGTATCTCTAACTATTTCGACAGTTTTAAATTAATTTAAAAAACTTGGTTAATTTTTCACCAGTCGTCGCCAACTTTACACTACTGACTTAATTTAACTTCAAGCACTTTATTTAATCTCTGTTTAGGTACCATTGCACATCTTTAAATGAGACTACGTGTACTTAAATGCTGGAAAAGTACTGAATCTAACCTATATATTAATTTTATATTACACTTCACACAAAAATAATATGGTCTATGTATATTTGTTTCATGGAGAGAATTTCTAATGAAAATAAAAAAATTTAACTTGCCAACAAAAATGAAAATCAGTCATTATCATCAAAAATATCATAATCGTCATCATCATCACTGTCATCACCATTAATTGTTATTATGATTGGACTTATTTCGTTTATTTTATTTTCATGAGTCCACCAATCTTCTATTAGTTTCTCGCACTTGAATATACAGTTGCACCACACTTCTAGAGTTACAATTGAAGTTTCCCGAACTGCGTCGTCGCTATAACCGTTAGGCCCATATGGTTTTCATAATATTGTTTTGCTATTCCCCATATATATTCGATGGATTAAACTGGCAATGATACGTTGGCAGACGTAAAACTTGATGACCGTAACTTTCAATAATCTGATCCACAACAAAGGTTTTTGGTTTTGCGTGGATATTTGCCAAGCGTAATAATTCTGATTTTAAAATATGTTGTGTAAATGGTATATGTTCCTTTGTCAACCATTCTTTAATTTTATTAACAGTCCAAGAATTCGTTGGACTTTTGTTACTACTTCAGAATGGTAAGGTGCATTGTCTAAAATAATTACGCTGGGCTCACTTAAACCTGGGAGAAGTTTTTCATGTAACCATTTTACAAACATTTCTGTGTTCATATTATCGTGATAGTCACTTGAATTTGATTTAGATGAAAATATTATATCAGCACCTTCTATAAACCCGATTTCCCTCCTGCATGTAAAATTATGTGTCGCTTCCCTTCTTCATCGGTATGTTTGATATACTTTACGTTATCATCTTGCCATATTATCTTGGTTGCACCCCTAGAAAATATCCATGTTTCGTCTAAATATATAAAATTTGCCCATTCTTTTTTTAATTTAGATATTTTTCTTAGAAGTTAATTCTTTTATGTTCAACAGAACTTCTTTCACAAAGGGCTTTTCTGTTATCCTCCTTTTGAAATTTGAAACCAAAATTATGTATCACTTGCCATAGACTTGTCTGCCAATTTCGTCAAATTTTCTATCTTTTAATTCCGAGAGAATTGTATTTAAGGTCACATGTTCCTTGTTGGCTCGCATTCGATAAATGGTATCACGAATTTCAAATTTTTTTCCATCTGGAATATCTTTCGTTTTCAATAATGGGCGAGTTTTTCGGTGATCTTCTTTCGGCCATTCATATTGCGATTTTGTAATACTCCTCTTAGTTTGGTTTTACTAATTCCTAGAGCATCACATACCGTTGTTGAACAGACATTACCGATTTTAAAGGACCGCTATTTTCTTTTTCATCCGTAAAATACTTAGGTACACTACAAATTAGACTATCTACATCTAACACACGTCTAAGCATTTTTAAATATTTCCACCAAACATACAATGTCAACACTGGCAAAGAATCAATTCAACTGCAATATTGTAACAAATTTATACCTACCCTAATGTTATTTTAATGTATTTTAAAATATGACCATTAATGCAGTTTTTTACCTAATTTTCTGGGAAGTCGTTACTGCAACTGGTTATCAATGAGTCATTAGCATAATTTTGTTAATCCGAAACCCCGCGTAAATATAGCGAACCTACTATAAATACTCATTTTCGTACAAAGTAACAAGTACAGGAGTTATTCTGTTTGTAAATCTGCATTTTTAAGTCTGCAAGCTATAACAAAACACAGAGTAGGGCGGTTGATAAAGCTTTTAGAAAAAGGACAAGTACCTGTTGATATGAGGGGTAAACAAAAAACAAGCTAATGCAAAACCTGAAGAAATAGTCAATAGTATAAAAGCCCATATTGAGTCATTTCCTGTCAAACTAGAACACTACACTGGACGCGAACTGAAATATTTGAACGAAAAACTAAATATAAAATAATGCATTCGTTGTTTTCGAAAAAAATTCCAGATGTCCCAGTTGAATATGGATTTTATAGAGCTGACTTCACCGACTTCTATCAGATAGTTTTAATAGAGGAAGTTTTTTCTTATTTAACGCTAACTTGATTTTTGTGACATGTCCGCTTTCTCTTCCCAATGATTCATTTATAATCTATAAGATAATATATATTGGATATACTGTATATCTGTCATACATATTTTTTGGTATAGGTATTACTTTCTAATTCCAATGTTTTAATTTGTTAGCTTAAATTGACTATTTATTTTTGTTTATTTGTTTATAAAAAAAGGAATTTACTAAACAGTTACCCATAAGCATAAGTTTATGACAATAAAATAGAATAAGGGAAAAAAATACCCGAAAATATTTTATCCTTGTTTCGCGTAGGCTGGGGTCGGCCCTAAACAATAATCGTTTGTGGTGACTGTGGTGGTGTATCCGCGGCTTCGGAGGCAGCATACAAAAGATTGTATGCCCCATTATTATACAAAAGAGTGTTGGAAAACGTGCGTTATCTGAACTTTAACTTTAAACCCGCTCTCCCACATCCACATATTGGTTTTCGTCGGTTCGTTTAAAATTACCTACATGCCACAACGTGCAAATCGTTCCTGTGAATATCTATTTTCGTATTAAGTGGCTGGGTTAAACCTTTTAGGAATGTCATTTCGATAAACTGTATATGTATATTATTTTAAATTTTTATGGTTATTTGTACTGTGATTATATATTTGATATATTACCGTACAGGAGAGTTTCTTTAACACAAAAACAGAATGTTAGCATCCCTTTGTAACACCCTACGTTGCTGAGTTTAGGAGATTTTAATATGATTTTTAAAACAAGCGTTGCACTTATAGACTGCAAGCTTATGGGACATTTTTAATGGGTCATTTGACTCAGCCTAAATCACATATAAAACAATACTACAATATGTAAAACTTACCACGAGGGGAGGGGGACTTTTTGGCCCTCTTAAACTTTATTAGTCAACATTTATACAACATTTTACAATTACCCAAAACAAGACTAATATTTTATATTTGTCATTGCAAAAAATGAACAAAGAATAATATTTCTGTATTTGTCATTGCACAAAATGAACAAAAACGTTAACTACTGTGTCTGCTGGGATGAAGTCGGCAATAAATGACTTCAACAAAAAACTTTTTTTGGTACTGCCTTACATTACAGGATGCCTGTTCATATTTTCATACATATATTCATACTTTCAACTAGATGTTGTAGATCTTCCGCTATTCTTGCCATTATCACAGTATCGTCAGCATATCGAATGGTATTGATAACTTCTCCATTGACTATAATCCCTTCGTTTGCATGTGAGAGAGCTTCTTGGCATATTTCTTCGCTGTAGATATTAAACAAGAGCGGTGACAATATACAACCCTGCCGTACTCCTCTACGTATTTCTATTTCGTCCGATATTTGGTCTTTCATTTTTATATTAGCTCGCTGATTCCAGTACTGATTTAATATTATTTGTATGTCTCTGGTGTCGATGTTCTTACCCTTCAGGATTTCTTTGAGTTTATTGTGGTGCACTTTGTCAAAGCCCTTTTTAACGTCTATAAAGTAGGCGTGTACCTCTTGGTTAACATCTAGACATCTCTGTGTTAGGACCTTTAAGGCAAAGAGAGCTCTCTTGTACCTAATCCTTTTCTGAATCCCATCTGAGTATCGTTGATGACTCTAATAATTATTTTAAGCAGATGACCCATCAAGAAGATTATCCGATGATCTGAACATTGCATTATTGCATTGCCTTAGTTTTCGTCGATATGGTGACAAACGTAGATAGCAACCATTTCTGAGGTATTATACCAGTACTACTCTGAGATAGCGCGTAGATGTAATATTATGGTTACGGATTTATCATTCAAAAGCTTCAACAGTTCTGTAGGAATATCATCAAGTCCATTTGCTTTTCCATTTTTAGCGTTTCTTATTGCGTATTCTACTTCTTCTTTTAATATGTCTGGCCCAGTTACATTGATGATCTGAGTTAAGTTGTTTCTATCGTCTTCAAATAATTCATTCAGGTATTCTGTCCATTTTTCTATTTTTTATTCTCTCGATCTACAATAAGATTTCCATCTTTGTCCTTAAGTCTACCTATTTGGCATTTCTTTATGCTTCCTGTTATCGCTTTACTTTTTTGTGTATATTGAACGCATCGTACTTTTTCTCATAGGTTTCCATTTCTTCATTTCTTCCATTTCGCCTCTTTTTTTTTCTTTTATTCTCTTTTTTATGTGTTTGTTTATTTCTTTGTATTTGTCTAGGTAATTCTTCATCTTTCTTCTTTGTTCCATCATGTCTAGTATATCTTGTGTCATCCATCCCTTATCTTTGTTGTTGTTTTTGTAAGATATTTCTTTCCTATATAGCAACTAATAGGAAACTAATAAACTTGGAGATATAAACGGCCAAATTGAAGAATTTTTTACTCTCTAGGAACAATTGTCTTTAAACGCTAACATGAGAGCCTCTTAAAATTATTCAACGGCCATGCGTAAGTTCAGTATATTATGTCTCATTGTCCGTTTAAACCGGCATAAACAACATTCCAGGTCTGCTTAATATCCTTT
Organism: Diabrotica undecimpunctata; assembly: GCF_040954645.1. Taxonomy (NCBI): domain Eukaryota; kingdom Metazoa; phylum Arthropoda; class Insecta; order Coleoptera; family Chrysomelidae; genus Diabrotica; species Diabrotica undecimpunctata. Next base: position 2,861 of record NW_027313665.1, on the reverse strand, counting down.
CCGTTCTTTTCATGAGGGTTACGATGAGTAAGATGCTGGCATATCTGGAACATGTAGAGAAGTTGGAATATGATGCAGTGAAAATTAACAGGTAAACGAAAGAAAGATGGATAAAGAACCCGATAGCTGGGCGATGTAAAGAATAAGTTGAGAACAATGAATATAAGAGGATGGAGGAGAACATTACAAAAAAAAAATCAACGCAATGCTGTAAAGAATATAGAATGATCAGCTTGATAAACAAGATTGAAAAGTCTTCTTGCGAGTAATACATAAACGTGTCTAGAAGAAACTAGACGGCAGAATTACAGGAAACCAACTGGAATTTAGAAAAGGCTTTGCACTAGAGAGGCATTATTTACTATATAAACACTTATAGAAACGGTGCAAAGATGTCAATTGTGACGTATTTATATGTGTAGTTTACTTTGAGGAAGTCTTCGATGAAATACAACACAGAAGGCTTGCAAACATGTTAAGGAACACAGAAAGAGATGATGAGGATATGAGAATTATTACAAAGTTATACCTATATCAGAAAGCCATAATACCAGTAGACCAACAAAAATCTAAAAAAAAATAAGAAGATAATTAGAAGAGAAGTATGACAAGTATGTGTACTTTAATTTTTAATATGTGCTCATAAGAGATGTTTAAAAAAGCACTAGAAGACATCAATGAAGGCATATCACTTAACGAAACAATAGTGAATAATCTCAGATATGCAGATGACACGATACTGCGGACAGCAGAGAATAGCTGCAAATTTTGTTACTATGCAGTACTGCGACTGGTATGGAATGACTCACAAAGACAAAAAAACAAAAATCATTATTTTCAGTAAAAACAAGATTAACGACAAAACCATCTTCGATAAAGGAAAATATCTTTAGAGAAACTGCCCAGAAACAATTACTTGGGATGTGCACTATGACGCATTTAGATGACCAGAAGCTCTTTCAATAAGTTAAAAGCATTATTTTGCAATAAAAAACTGGGAATATAAATTAAAACTGGAGTGTTGAATAGTTACGTATTTGCTGCCATTTTATATGGAGTTAAAGACTTGACAATTACAAACGCAACTAAACAAAGACTTGCTAGCTTTGAGATGTGATATTACCAAAGAATGTGGAAGATATCATGGACGGAATACGTAACAAACACGGAAACATTAAGAAAGATAAAAAAGGAATAAGAAAATAAACTATTCTGGTCACATACGAAGAAATGGAAAATATGAGTTATTGCGATTGGTTATACTAGGAAAAGTCAAAGAAAACAGAGGACGAGGAAGACGACACAAGTATTGTTTAAAAAATTTAAAGCAGAGGGAGTAAAGAACAACAATAGAACTGTTACAGAGAGAATAAAATGGACCGTGATGATCGCCAGTATCCTAAAAGGATAAGGCACATGAAACAGAAGAAAGTCATAGTATATAGAAAAATAAGGACACATAATCTGATCGTTCAAGGAAATCCTGTACGATAGCATTGTTATGTTGAAGATAATTACGTTTAAATAAAATAATCGTTCTTTTTAAGACAAATCAGTACATCAGCATAGTTTCTTGATGATTAGCCCAGTCTGGTTATGCAAAAATCATCAATTTCACGGCAAAATTTTTCGCAGATATCTGAAGCTTTTAAGACATAGGTGGGAGTTACTAGATGACGAATAGATGAAAAAGTACTCGAATTTTTACCTTGCGTTTTTTTAAACAATAATTTATGGTCACAATTTGATTTTTTGTCTATAAGTTTTTTCCCTTATATTTTAAATAAACAATATTTATATAATTTTTTTATATCAAGAATATCTTTATTTTCCCGTTTTTCAATTAAAATTGATAAATAATTTACGGAGATATTTGCAAAAAGCAGTTTTTTTGCACTAATTTATAAATTTTATTAATTTTTTTATTAACAAAATAAAATGTTATTAATACATTTAAACATCGAGGAATTACCGTCTTTAGTCAAATAGTTTAAAAGTTATTTAATTTATTTATCCCTGAGGCTAACTATTTAAACTATTGAACTTGCTCTATGAATGATGCTAGACACATTTAGCAAATTTCTTAGGATTCTTTAAGACTTAAACTATCTCAGAAGTTAAATGCATATTGCGTTTTCATCGAAAATATTTACAAAATAAACGTTTGAAAAAGGGGTATGTTTTTTTTACTTATAAACAATTGTAATAACCATTATATTTTTTAAGCTACAGACTTGTACGTACAAACATTGGATAGCTGGTAAAAAAACTCACATTTAAAAAAAACCTTATATGACCAATAGGAACGAAGTTAACGACTATTTTTAAAAATCGTATCTCCATTGTTTTTTAAACATTAAGAAGTTAAATTTGCACAAATTTTGAATGAAAACCTAACCTTTATATATAAACTTATAGCTATAAAATTTATCCAATTTTTCGAAACTTACAGGCCTTCGTAAGGAAGGTACTTTCGAAAGATCGACATAGGAAAGTGGAGAGGATAAGTGTTTCAGCTCCGTTTTTTTTTTCGACATCGAAACTTCAAAGTGAAACACGTAGGAAAAATTTATATTATCTCGGCTTCCATTGCAGCTGGAAGCCTCCTCCTTTTTATTCTGGGGTAGATCGTCGAAAGATGAATAACTACACAGTTTTCACTGGCCGAAAAATATTGGAAACCTCGGAAAAATTGAGTCCATTTGAAATTCATCGTAAAAACTTACTTTTTTTTAATTTGGCTAAAATAGTCTGTCCTCAGTATTAATAATAATGACATAATTTTCATCCCCCGAAAATCTCGAGAAATCCCGAAAAATCAACATATATTTTTTTCATTTTATAAACTCTGAGATAGCGCG